>NC_056745.1:1547631603-1547657173 GCF_019279795.1 Protopterus annectens | reverse complement strand
AGGTTTTAGCGCCTGATGTCAGTCCGACGTCAGCCTAATACTTTGATATTCGGGCCGACCGAGGACAGCGGACTACCCAAGTGTAAGGACTGCAGCAATGTGAGATGAAGAACATCCCCCAATTCAGCACTTATCGGGCCCATAATAGAGTACAATGCCCCATTTGGCATATACTGTACTAAGCACCAGCAGCAATTAGAGATACTTCAGAGGTTTCTGAAAGATGAAGAAGGTTCCAGCATGCGTCTTACAGAGTGACTGAAGTCCCTGTCCCTACACTCCATATCGTATAGCTCTGTTAGGGGAGACTTCTGCTTGGCTACAGAGCAATCCAAGATACAATGCTAATGAACTTACTGCATATCCATAAATCAAATGAGACTAGGGCTACCCATTCCAGGGACAAAAATATGGCCTGCGACTTAAAATGGACATGCTGGAGGGACAGATCCATCTCCCAGTGACTGCCACGTCTTTGGAACAGGCTACCAATTCATGTGAAACAGTACCTCTGACACCATTCAAGAGGAACCTGGATGAGTGAATGGGGCACCATAAGTTCTTACCGGGGATGGAAACTACAACCCTCTTGGACATGGGCAGTCATCACTAAATGCAATCTTGGGTATTGACTAGCATTTCTGTGGTACTACATTGGGATGAAACTGCTAGGCTTAAAATGACCTCTGGTTTGATAGCCTAGTAGTCTCCTATAACCCTTTAAGTGTAGCTATTAAAAAGCCTCATTTGCTAAGGACAGTACAAAACTAGGGCAAAATGTCACTGCTGTACATCTGTTACATCTTGTTATGTGCCTTGCCTTACCCACTGGCGCATCATTTAGACTGATTAATATTGAACTTCATTATACCCCTGGGTAGGGGAGTACAAATCATAGGGGCCACAGTAGAGTTCCCAAATGATGTGGACATCCTACAGAAGGGCCTCACCGAGACAGATGCCTGGTGTCAGAGCCATAGCCTCAAGCTCTATGCGAAAAAGTGCATTGTCATCCCATTTGGTAAAAACTCTGTACCCATGAACTACCACATAAACAGCAGTCTACTTAACACCGAATATGTGATACGAGGCCTTGGGACCCATGTGGACAGTAGTCTCTCCTATGATAATCACATTGCCACAGTAGTCAGGAAATCCTGTGTGGCACACCATCACAAAAGGGTTCATCCTGGAATAAAAATAAGTCATTGTTCCCCTCTACTAGACACTCAGACCCATTATAGAGTAAAACACCCCTTTTGGAATGTACCTCACAATACATCTGCAGCAGCTGGAAAGGCCACAGAAGTACCTCACAAAGAAGATTACTGGCCTCAAACAGATGCCCTACACCGAGTCTCAAAAAACTACAGCTTTCTCTGTAGCATATCGCCTACTCAGAGGAGATCTCTCCTAACATACAAAGCTATGTTAAACCCAGAGCTGTTGGACATACTACACCTGAAAAAATCCCAATCCCTCCGAGCTACATGCTCTAGGGACCTAAACCTTGTCACCACAATAAATAGGACATGCTGGAGGGATAAATTCCTGTCCCAGGGTCTTCCTATACTCTGGAACAAGCTACACATCTATGTCAAGCAAAATTCCTCATTAGCACTCTTCAAGAAAAATCTCGACGAGTGGATGGGAAATAAGAAATACACCCCAGAGATCACTTCTGTGGCTCTGCTCGACAGGTGCACAGGAAATTAACTTTCTTGGGTGGCGTAAGCCAGGGAACCTTGTTGGCTAGGCTTACTTAGACCCTTGGGCCAATAGCCTAGTACCTACCTATGAACCAGACAGCTGCAAACCTCAAATCATGCCCATCCTCTCTATGCAGACATGCACAACACAGGCACTTTAGTGCAGCGGTAGTCTCCCTTGTGCATTAATGGATGACAGGTCTTCTAAAGATTTGTATTTTACACAAAGTACAGTTTTGTACCTACCATAAATGTAGATGTTCGAGGATTCCATTGCTGCAGTCCTTACTATTGGGTATAGTCCGCATCCAGTCGGCCCGAATACCAGAGTATAAGGCTGACGTCGGCCAGGGCGCATTAGACTGACGTCAGTACGTCAGGGTACTAATGCGCATGACCGGCGTCATATCCTCAGTCTTTTCTTGCCCCAGATGTCAGAAGACCCTAAAAAGACAAGGCCCAAAATACCTGCACCAAAACATGAACAACATATACAAAAATATAAGCATGGAAACTCACCTACACAACCACCCCTAAACACAGAGGGGAAGGAGGGAGGGTAAATTGGACTGCAGCAATGGAATCCTCGAACATCTACATTTATGGTAGGTACAAAACTGTACTATGTTCTTAGTGTTCCATTGCTGCAGTCCTTACTATTGGGTAGAATCCCAAAGCAGAGGTAAGGGAGGCTGGCAAATCAGAAAGAAGCAGGAGCTGACAACATGCCTTGCAAAACAGCTGTGGCAAAACCAGCCCTAGACTTAGAGTAGATAGGAAGGTGATAATGCTTAGAGAAAGTATGCACTGAACTCCAAGTAGCTGCTTCCAAAATATCCTTAGTTGCCACCCCCCGTAGAAATGCTGTTGAAGTGGCAGTAGCCCTAGTGGAATGAGGCCTAATCCCAGCTGGAATCTCCTTGCCATGATGGGAATAACAAAATGCAATGCAAAGGCCAATCCACCTAGAAATAGTTTGTTTTGACACAGGCTTGCCCTGCGAACTCAAAGCAAAAGAAACAAACAACTGCTGAGACTGCCTAAAATCCTTAGTCCTGCTTAAGTAATAACGCAATTGCCTGTGTACATCTAAAGTATGCAAAATCTTTTCCCCTTTATTTTGGGGGTCTGCATAAAAAGTAGGCAAATGAATAGTTTGGTTTAAAGCCACACTAGAAACCACCTTAGGCATAAAGGAAGGATTAGTACGTAATGATACCCTATCCTTATGGAAAATCAAAAGGGCGCGACTGGCATAAGGGCCTGGAGCTCAGACACCCTTCTTGCAGAAGTAATAGCCAACAAAAGAGCAGGCTTCCGTGACAAATATTTCAATTCAGCAGTAGCCGCGAGCTCAAAAGGTTGTAGAGTAAGTTTTTCCAACACAAAATTGAGATCCCAAGCAGGAGTAGGAGCTCTACGTGGGGGTCTTATATTCTTTGCCCCTCTAAGAAACTGCTTGAACAAAGGATGCGAAAACAATGGTGGGTCACAATCATAGTGAGCTGAGATTGCTGCAGCATGAATCTTAATGGAGGAGAAGGACAGACCCTTGTCCAGTAACTCAGTAAGATATTGAAGAGCCATACTCAAATTAGGCTCAGAAATCTCCAAATTCTTTGCTTTACTCCAAAATAAGAATCTCTTCCATTTATCTGCGTACACTTTCCTTGTACTAGGTCTTCTGGCTTCCATAATCACATTTAAAACTTGTTGAGGAAGTTGAGACCTGCTGTGTTTCAACATAGAATATGCCAGGCTGTCAGATGAAGAGAGTGAAGCTTGACATTGAGCAGATGACCGTCTTTCTGGGATAACAGATGTGGAATCAAAGGTAAAGGCCATGGAGGCTTCTTTACCAGACTCCGTAGTAGTGGGTACCAGTGTTGCGAGGCCAATCTGGAGCTATCAAAATCATCCTTGGCCTGTCCTGTCTGACCTTTAACAGTACCTTTGGAAGAAGAGGCAGAGGTGGAAAGGCATACACATGAAGGTTTGTCCAACTGAAAGACAGAGCATCCACTTTCCAAGCTGTGTGATGAAACCCCTTTGTGCAAAACTGTGGCAGCTGGTGGTTTAGTGGAGAAGCGAACAGATCTATGTCTGGAGTTCCCCAAGACACTGTCAATGTCTGAAATACATGAAGATCCAGTTTCCACTCGTGGGGATCCATGATTTGTCTGCTTAACACATCTGCTAAGGAGTTCTGTGCTCCTGGCAGAAACCTTGCCTGAAGAGTTAGGTGCAAGCGTAGCGCAGTCTCCCATAAAATCATTGCTTGCCTGCATAGAGGATAAGAATGTGTTCCCCCCTTGTTTGTTGATGTACCACATGACAGTTGTGTTGTCTGTTAGAATCAACACCTGCCCTGGAAGAAGTAACTCCTTGAAAGCCAGTAATGCGAACTGGACTGCTAACATCTCCTTCATGTTGATATGTAGATGCTGTAGTCTGGCAGGCCACTTGTCTTGTATCCACTTTCCATTTAGATGAGCACCCCAAGCAATGTCCAAGGCATCTGTCGTTAAAATCTGACTCGCCTCTGGCCGGGTCACAGAGAGTCCCTTGTTTAGGTGACATTCCTGAGCCCACCACAAAAATTCTCTTTGAAGGCAAGGTATTATTTGAATGACAGTGTCTAAATCCTGGCAGTGCTGTGTCCATACATTTTTGAGATACCATTGTAACTTCCTCATATGCAGTTTGGCATTGGGAAGCACCAGAATACAAGATGCCATGAACCCTAATGCTTGAAGGACTGTCTTTGCAGTCAGCACGGACTGATGATATAGTTGATGGAAGTAAAGTGATAGACTCTTTTGTTTGTCCGGGGTTAAAAAGGCCATCTGGGCTGCTGTATTCAGTCTCACACCCAGAAAGCACATGTCTTGAGAGGGTACTAGACTGGACTTTATTTCGTTCACAGAATACCCTAGGTATCTTAGCACTGCTATAACATATTCCAGATGCTGTAGAAGGTCTTCCTTTTCTTGAGCCAGAAGCAGGCAGTCTAAATAAGGATAGATTTGTATTCCTTGTAGCCTGAAGTAAGCTATCACTGGAGCCAGAACCTTTGTGAATACTCTGGCATGATAGATAAGCCAAAGGGCAATGCAGAGAACTGATAATGAGAATCCCCAGTTCGAAACCGCAGATACTTCCTGTAACTTAGCCTGATAGGCACATGAAGGTAAGCTTCCTTGAGATCTAAAGTTACCATCCAGTGATCTTTGCCCAGCAGGGGTAAAAGCTGTTGTAACGTCAACATCTTGAACTTGGGAATGTCCAGATAAGTGTTGAGGAGAGATAAATCCAAAATCGGTCTCCACGTGTTCCCCTTCTTTGGTACTAGGAACATGCGAGAATAAAATCCTAGGCCCCTTTCTGATACAGGGACTGGCTGAATGGCCCCCATTTGGAGTAACTGGGAAACTTGCTTGTGAGCCTCTTTTCTTTGTGGAGGAGGAACGTCTGGCATGCCTTTGAAAGGGGGCATTGTATGGAAATAAAATCTGTAACCGTGGTGAATGATGTCCAACACCCATCTGTCTTGAGTAATTAAATCCCAATTTTCTTTGAAAAGAGACAGTCGTCCTCCCAAAGGAGCTGCCAGGCAAGAATCTACTGGCAGCTGAAAAGGCAGGTCATTGAGTCTGTTTACGAAAGGACTGACCCCTGCCCTCACCAGAAGTCTGAGCAGGTGAACTCCCTGTTCTAGGCCTAAAAGAACCTTGAGCCCTGCCCCTACCACGTCTAGACCTACCCCTAGACTGGGAATCATAAGCAGGATATGTCCACCCCTTAGCAGGCCAATTTCTACTAAACTTGGTGGCTGTACCTGCAAAAATCTTTAACAGTTTGCATAGACTTAGCTTTGTCCTCCATTTTCTTTAAAACTGCTTCCACAGGTGAACCAAACAACACATCAGACTGTAAAGGAGCATCCAAAATCCTTGTCTTAACATGCTCAGCCAAATTTTGATCCCTCAACCAGGCATGCCTGCGAAGAACAGAACTAGTGGCAGCCACCCTCGAGGAGGCCTGCACAGCATCAAAACCACATTGCAAAGAATGCTTGCCCACTTGTTCAGACACATAAACTAAATCCAGCAATTCTTTACAATCAATACCTTCCGCCAAAGCATCCACCTTAGATTTCAATTGTGAAAGGAGATAATTTTGATATTTCAGCATGTGAAACTGACAATTCAACGCTCTTATGGCTAGAGTGGAAGAAGTATACACTTTCTTACCCCACCTATCCAACGCCCTTGCCTCTTTGTCAGTGGGAACAGGATTTTTAACCACAGAGGCCTTAACACCTTTAGGCCCCTGAGAAACAGTTTCTGGGTCCGCCCTAGGACTCTTAAACAAATACTTATGAGCTTCGGGCACCCTATAGTACCTATCAGGTTTAACAGGAGCAGGAGGCAAAGAATCAGGGTTCAGGGAAGCCTCTGCAAAAACATCTTCCACCACATTCAACACAGGAGGTATAGCTAAGGGCCTATGCTAGGGTAAAAACAAGAATTCCCTAAGCCTCTTCCTGGAATCAGAGTAATCCTGGCCTTCCCATTTAAAGTGCTCCCTCATGGAATGCAGAGTCTCTGAAAATGAAAAATCCTCAGGAGGAGAAGCCGAAGGAGTGGCATCATCCACATCAGAATCAGAATAATGAGGATACTCCTGCAAATCTTCCAGAAGACTCTGCAACCCCTGAACCCTGTTCAAAACTATCAAACTCTGGTTCCACCCTAGGCCTCTTATCAGGAGGGCCCACAGAACCTCTAATCATAGTAATCAAATCTTCTGCCATTTTAAGCATATGTTTCTTAGGTACAGAACCCGAAATGCTAGGAGAAGCCCTACTGAAGCTGAACTTGGCCTACCTCTAAAAGAAGTTTTGGCAACAGAAGGAGAGGCTCTAACTACTTTGGGAAGAGAGGGAAGAATAGTTACCTGAGAAGCCCCCTCAGCCTGGCCTGCCTCCTGAGAGGGTACATCCTGTAACAGTAAAGTTTCTGCCTGAGACTCCATAGAAACTCCTGGCAAAACCTCTGGCTCCACTGAGCCTCCTAAAGAACCCTCGTCCGGGACTGCGGTTCATCAACCCTAGGCTTCGCCGTTTGTCCTTGCGCTTCTTGGGCCAAGCGGGCGTCGGAGCATCCGGCGGCATTTTATAATTGCAACGCTTCCCAAACACTAATCTGGCACAGTCTAACCTCCTCTTAATAGTGCGTTTGTTAAACCTAGCACAAGAGCGGCAACCAACAACGTCGTGCTCAGGCCCTAAACAAGGTATACACAATGTATGGTAATCCCTATGAGGTATTTGTTTCCCACAAGAAATACAGTTATTCACTTTTCTGACATCCGGTTAAATACTGAGGCAAGAAAAACAAAATGTTCTAGCGGGTACTTAGCCAACTCTGATTCGGTCTGAAACTCCGGTTTCGGAAATATTTCAGAACGCCAACCTGCACTCGCAAAACTGCTTCTGCATCGGACCACGCGGCAAAAAAGACAGAGGATATGACGCCGGTCATGCGCATTAGTACCCTGACGTACTGACGTCAGTCTAATGCGCCCTGGCCGACGTCAGCCTTGTACTCTGGTATTCGGGCCGACTGGATGCGGACTATACCCAATAGTAAGGACTGCAGCAATGGAAAACGAAGAACATCAATACTTATGTAGTGCAGTCAAGTACAAGTAAACTTACACTAATAGTAGATGCTTGAATGATCACTGCTGCAGTAGCCTTGGCTATATGGGTTATATCCTGCCACAGATACATCAGTCAGACAGCTTCCAAAGCTTCAGAACACCTTTCACATGCC
This sequence comes from Protopterus annectens, assembly GCF_019279795.1. Lineage (NCBI taxonomy): Eukaryota > Metazoa > Chordata > Ceratodontiformes > Protopteridae > Protopterus > Protopterus annectens. Next base: position 1,547,649,624 of record NC_056745.1, on the reverse strand, counting down.
CAAACCAGACAGCTTGAGCAGGGCTTGGGCACAAAGCCCTTCAGACCTTTCCTGCCAAGAGAGGAAGGCTGAGCCTTTAAAGGACAATGTTACTAACAAAAATAACCACATCCTGGCTTAAACACAAAAAAAAAAAAAAAAAAAAAAAAAATAATGAATGAGAAGGAAATGGCTGCTACAACAGTGATCATTTAAAGTCTATGGTAAGTTTAACTTACACAGCTGTACGAAGTTCACCACACTGACAACTGCTGCAGTAGGCTTAGCTATACGGGCAGACTAAACTAGCTTACTACATCTGGGAGCTGGAAGAGTAGTCCAGCAGCCCCTAGAAAACGGTCCTTGCACATCCTGATCTAAATCAGAAAAGGAATAAAGCTTAGTGTATTGCAAAATTATGTACAGAGGAACAAGTCACAGCTACTATAAATTGAACCCTTTCCAAAACACCACAGATGGAACCCAAAATCTAGTAGAGTGGGGTCTTGACCCTGTCCAGAAGTTTTGTTGCGGTGAGTATAACAAAAGGTAATAGCCATTTTGACAGATACACTAGACAATCTCAAAATATGTCAGATTTCAGTATTTCGAAACTGAATAGTTGAAAGCGCAGTTGCGCTAAACGGCACTATGTCAAATGCGGAAATGTCGAATCCGCTATCTTGGTGCCATGTTCGTGATGTGCAGTTTGTGGATTTATCTGGGGTTTTAGGTAAGTGGTGTTTGTGTAAGGGTATTGGGTAAGGATTTTATTGTGTGTTTAGTGTGACCTCAGAGTTAGTATATATAAGTAGGGGGGGGGCACAGGGGGACTTGCCCCCCTGCTTATACGTAGGGTAAGTATGTGGTGTGTTGTGTTTGTGTGTTGTTTTAGTGTAGTTAGGTAGGTGTGTGTGTGTGTGTGTGTGTGTGTGTGTGTGTGTGTGTGTGTGTGTGTGTGTGTGTGTGTGTGTGTGTGTGTGTGTTTTCGCAGTTTTGGGTTTTCAACTACTCAGTCTCTAAATACTAAAATTCGACATATCAGTATTTAGAGATTGTCTAGTGAAACCGTTTTGACACAGGTTGTCCCTACTTCTTACCTTCACAATTAAAAACAACTGACCTGAAGATCTAAAAAAGACTTAGTTCTGTGAAGGTAGCACCTGAGCAGTCAGTGGACATCCAATGTATGGAGTATCCTCTCATTCATTTTTGAGTTAAGGAAAGAAAATGGAAAGAGATTACTTTAAGCCAAGCTAACTCAGACACCCTTTAGTCAAAGGATTAGTTCTCAAAGTGTCTATATATTACTTCAAAGTCCCCTTTACATCAAACATTCATTCAGCGAATGCTCACATCACTTAAGTTTTCAAAAGTTAGGGAATTACTTGTCCACCACAGTCGTTGCACACATTTCAAACCTGACAAGGTCCTACTTGTATATACACAAACTCCAAGATTGCACTACAGTGGGGAAAAGTGCAAATTTCTAATTATGACCGACCAACTCCCTTCCCTATGAAAAAACATTCGCTGAACAGATGTTCGATGGAAAGGGGGTCAATTATTAGGTATTTGCAGAAATTAAACTTCAACGAAGTAATACAGACCCATTCTCAAAGAACCCCTGTCCCTGAGTAAAATGAGAGAGGGCTGACTCACCATAAGAGCTTGCAACTCAGAAGTCAGAACAATCGGTAAAATTGTTTTCCATGTTAAGAACCTCAAGTCAGCCAGGTTAGCTGGTTCAAAAGGAGCAAGTGTTAGCATCTCCAACACAAAATTATGATTCCAAGGAGGAGCCAGTGGTTTTCTTTGAAGCCTCTTGTGCAAATTCCCTTTTGAAAATCTGACACGAAAATGCATTGAAAAAGTGGGGGATCTATGAGCAGACATGCTGAATTGGCAGACAAATGAACCCTGACAAAGGAGTAAGAAAGGCCACAGGATAGTAACTCACACAAATACTTTAAAACCAGATAAGTCCTAAAAGGCTGCTGGTCATGTTGTTGGCAGAAACTAGAAAATGTTTCCATTTGCTAATGATTTTCTAGTAACAGCCTTTCTTGCCTCCATTAGTACTGCTGAATGTCTTCAGTAAACACATGCCTAAAAGGAATTAAGACCATCACCAAGGCAGTCAACTGAAGTTGATTGGTGTTGGGGCGTATCAAACATCACTGTTCTTGTGTAAGCAGATACAGTCCTGTGTAAGTAGCTACAGTCTGTGTGAGTGAGGAAGCTTTGACAACTGCCCCTGGCCACAATCAAAAGGGAGAATTTACTGCTGCCTGGGCCAGAAGAGAGTCACCAGAATGACCTTGGGAATTACTAAAGAATCTTCAAAAGTACCCCGGATATTAGTGGAAAGTCATACAAGAACATTCCTGGCCAGGGGGGAGGGGGGCTTGTTTTTGCTTGGAGTCTTGGAGCAGAATCTTGCCAGCTGACTGGGATCTTCAAGATTTGATCTAAACAATCTAGCTTCCATTACTGATGGTCTGCCTCTGTCCTGCTCAGCATGTCTTATCACACAATTTTGCTCTGACAAAATACAGTGAGTGTGTGCTGTGAAGCTATATCCCAGGTTAACACAGCTAGCTTGCAGAGGGGTTATAACCTGGTTCCACCCTTGCTCGTTAATGTACCACATAGCTGTGGTATAGTCTGTAACCTGAAGAGGTCCTGGGACCAAGATTATTCAAAGAGTTGAGTGCCTTCATCAAGGCAAGCATTTTTATATTTAAGCTTGCATCCATCCTACACACCTTGCACTTTTACCCCTCCTGAAACTGTTCCCCAAGCGAAGTTCAAGGAGTCTGTGGTGACTGACTGATATGGAAAAAGGGGGGAGGAAAAACGTAGGGATTTCTGTCTCCACCAAGATATATTCCCGACACTTCAGATGACTTGCTTATCTTTTCAGAATCTTTTTTAAAGGTGCAAAATCTGGATACCCTGAGGCCTGCAATGAGCTACAACTGGATCTAGACACTTAGAGCACTCTTGGCACAGTGGACAGTCCAAAGAGTAAGGAAAACAACAGACAATGTGATCCAGACACACAAAACCTAAAGAAACTTAAAGTCTACAAGAATATGAATCTGTTAAGTATCTTTTAAAATCTAGGGTTACTAGGAACCTTGAATGAGAAAGACGCAACATAATTTTGAATTTGGGTATCATCACAAAACAGGTTTAGGAAAGAAAGATTGATCCAGAACTGGTCTCAAAGCATTTTTTTTCCTTTGGCACCAAAATATCCTTGAATAAAACCCCCATCCCAACTAGGAAGGGGGAACTGGTTCCATCACTCCTTGGGACAGCAGGCAATGAAGGACAGGTGGAAACAAGAGTCTCTGGTCTGGAAAATGAGAAATTACCTCACGCTACCATGTGTAACCTTGATGAAATATCTTCAGAACCCATTTGTCTAAAAAAAAAAAAAAAACTGATACCAAAGAGAAAAGCTGAGAGACAGACTTTATGGAAGAAAGATTGGGCTGCTAGGGTGGGAGAGGGTAACAAAGTCTTAAATGTCATTCTGACTTACCGGACTGTCCCTGGGTTTTGTAAGTTTACAGAATTTTGCTTGCAGTTTCTTAACTTGCATTTTGCTGAAACCGTTCAATTGGTTTCTTACAAAAATTGGATGAGGAGTTAGAAAATCCACTGGAAAATTTGGAAAAGTAAAGATGAAAATTTTTTAAAATATTCCCAGAGTCAACTTACTCTTGTCATCACACTCTTTGATCACACTTAAATCACCTCTGGAGCAGATGGGCCAAAAGCTAAACATCTTTCCAAACAAGAATTTAAAATCTCATTTTTAACACCTGGGAGGTTCTGAAAACACAGCCATGCAAACCTCCTCAAAAAAAAAAAAAAAAAAAAAAAAGACTGACCACAGCCCCTGAAAAGTCACAGTCATGCGCACTCTGCATACAGCGATTAGTAACTTGAACAGAAAACAAATTCTTCCTCATAGGAAACTGCAAACAAAACATTCCTCATAATTGTACAATTAGAACAAACCTTACCATATCAACCTGACCATTCAAAAATCTGAAAAAAATCAAAGTTGCAGAAGCTACACTTTCACCCATACTTATGAATAATTTCCCATCCTCATTAGAACTTGTAAAATTTTAATTACCTATTTATCAGGCGGTGGCTTAACAAAAAGCTGTAGCTAACAGAGAAGGTTTGGAACGAGTGTATAAAAATTGAGAGGAACTTTATAAATCATAGCCAGCTGCCCACAAAAATGCAGATATCAGGAAAATTGCAGGCAGTAACACCTCCTCCAAGGCTGAAAGGTGCAGGTTCTGGAAATTCCTTTAACAGTCACAGCATTTTCTATTCTAGGAATACCCGGAGAAAGATCTCCCCACAGGGAGAGTCCGAAACTCAGCTTGCCCAGAGTCAGAATCAGAAATCAAGAGGAGAAAACCCTGTATGTCCCTTCATTCTCCTGTCCAGATTCAGAATCTTTACTCTCTTCATGAAAGCAGGTACCCCCCCCCCCTCTTTTTTTTTTTTTTTTTTTTTTTTTTTTAAACCAGAAACCTTTACAAGAATCAATAGCATAAATTAAACACTGAGCCAGACCCAGTAAACAACTCCTTGTCAAGAACTTTGAGGAGGAGTAGACAGATGTTTAGCTTTCTGTTTCTTTGAGAGGAAAACTGGGGCCAACAATGTCATTAATTGCAGCAGCTTCCCCACGGATGGGCATAATATTCTAACAAAGCCTTCCTGTTCCAACTTCAAAGGCTGACACCGAAGAGACCCAACAATACATTCCCATGCCAGTCCATTAAAAACACAAAGTATCTTTAAAATAACACTTCCTGAAGAGGAAAAGTACAGTAAACAACAAAATTATTAACTGGAAGTTCTCCCCAAAGGGAACTGATCTGCCCAGAAAACTGGACAGCACACTCCACCAGTCGATCCTAAAAAGCCTCAGAGAAGCATACACTTTGGCAGCAGTTTGAAGGGCTTGGCACCCAATGTAGTTTAATCAGCTCAGCTCCAGCTGCATGACAGTTTGGGAATGTAGACTGTGCCCTGAAGCTTTGGAAGCTGGCTAGCTGTTATATCCTTGGCAAAATGTAACCACTATAGCCAAGTCTATTGCTGCCAAGTCTATTGCTGCAGTGATTAATATGATGAACCATCTACTTAAATTTTCCACTATACATAAAAGTTACATACGGACAGCTGTAGACCTTCAAAGCTCCAAGTCTGTCCACTTTAACTGAAGGACTTGTCACTAGACACCACTGAATGCTAACATCCTAGCTTTTCCCAAAGTACGAGATCCACTGCCATATCCCACAATGCCTCTCGCTTTCCCTTCTACTCCGGATTGAGTATGCTGCACTAAAGACCAAGCCTCCAACAAAACACTCCAAAAGGCATACCGAAAGGAATGCCCTAAAACGCTGCTACCCTAAGGCAAGCCTCAGGAGAAATAAAGGTGACAATTCGGAATGGGAAGGAGGGAGGGAGGGCTTGTTAAGATGGATGTACACTGACAGAGCTTTTATGAGACAACCCTTGTACCTTACATGACCCTTACCAACAACTTCAAACTGAAGAACAGAGAGTCTCCCAGCTACACATTTTGGGAGAAATCATGACAGAATACAGAGGAGGATAGTATCACCAAAGAAAGACCCGGACCTTACACATCCACTCTACACGAAAAGCATGCAGTAAAGCCCATGCTGCAACAGCACAAACACCCACACTAAGGAATCAGAGACTAATGGCATCTCGCTGAAGGTGCTTCTAGTTTTGCTACAACAAAATACGGCAAAAAGTAAAATTAATGTAGTCTGACCACCACTTGGACAATGTAACATTTAAACATTTTGTGGACCATTCTACTGGGGCAAAAACAGATGAGGAGCTAATCACCTCCTCTACATATATTCTATATAAGCAGAATATTGGCTGCCAGCAACTACCAAAGCAAAGTAACCTACATCCATCTCTGTCAAAGTCATCATCGTCTTTCGGCTGTTCCAGTTAGGGGTCATCACAGTGGATCTGTTTGCATTTCTTCCTGTCCTCTGCATCTTTCTCTGCCACACTAACCACCTGCATGTCCTCTCACCACATCCATAAACCTTATCTTAGGCCTTCCACTTTTCCCGTTACCTGGTAGCTTCAGCCTCAGCATCTTTTTCCCCAATATACTTCAGCATCCCTCCTCAGCACGTCCAAACCAATGTAATCTTGCATCGCTGGCTTTGTCTCCAAACCTTCCAACCTGGGCTGATCCTCTAATATACTTATTCCTAATCCTGTCCACCCTCATCACACCCAATGCAAATCTTAACATCTTTAACTCTGCCACATCCAGCTCTAACTCCTGCCTTTTTGTCAATGCCACTGTCTCCAACTCATATAACATAGCTGGTCTCACTACCCTCTTGTAGACCTTCCCTTTCACTCTTACTGGTACTAGTCTGCCACAAATCACTCCTGACACTTCTCCATCCTGTCTGTATTCTCTTCTTCACCTCTACCACACTCACCATTACTCTGAACTATTGATCAAGTATTGAAACTTGATCCACCTTCGCCACCTCTACTCCTTGCATCCTCACCATTCCTCTATCCTCCCTCTCATTCACACATATTCTGTCTTAGTCCTGCTGACCTTCATTCCACTTCTCTCTAGAGCATATCTCCATCTCTCCAGGGTCTCCTCCACCTGTTCCCTACTCTCACTACAGATCCCATGGACTATGATGTTTGCAGATGACATTGTGGACTCTGTATGATCTCATCTGTCAACCTGTCCATCACCATTGCAAATAAGAAAGGGCTCACAGCTGATCCTTGATGTAACCCCACCCAACCTTAAACGCATCCGTCACTCCCACCGCGGACCTCACCACTGTCGCACTACGCTCGTACAGATCCTGTACCACTCTTACATACTTCTCTGACACTCCCGACTTCCTCATACAATACCACAACTCCTCTCTAGGCACTCTGTCATATGCTTTCTCCAAGTCTACAAAAACACAATGCAACTCCTTCGGACCTTCTCTGTACTTCTCCATCAACACTCTGAGCAAACATTGCATCTGTAGTGCTCTTTCCCAGCATGAAACCATACTGCTGATCACTAACCATCACATCCCTTCTTAACCTAGCTTCCACTATTCTTTCCATAACTTCATGCTGTGACTGATCAATTTAATCCCTCTGTGGTTACTACAGCTCTGTCAGAGTACAGGGGAAGAAAACTGACAGATTGATGGAATGATAGAGTTATGGTCCTGAAACTGCCTTGGGGGTGAAGGTTGTTCGTTCTTAGCAAGTTCAGAAAGAGAAGTCAGCTTTTCTAAAATTAAAGTAAAATCCCCAATAAGGCACCTATTTCTTTCTACTTGATCTCAGCAAATATATACTTCTGAGAACCTTGCAATCCTTCTGGGCTGCCAAAGTAGTTAAACTGAATCCCTAACGACTGTACTTCTAAGACTGAGAAGCTAAAACACTAAACAGAATGTTAGAAACTGAAGAATAAAAAGTACAAGGGCTGCGAGTAATCTATTCCCTGCTGGCAGCTCAAAGATAAAATCTGATCCATTTACATTGTAAATCTTTCTGGTAGAGGTTTTCTGGGCTGTAGAAATGTTTCTGCCAGATGACACTGACAGAACCCACACCGTGAATGTAGCAGACTCCAAATCTGGCTCCACACCAGTGACAAGTGGTGTACCACAGGGTTCAGTCCTGGGTCCACACCTGTTTGGCATCTACTTCTCTGAAGTTCAGGCCAACACTGAAGGTCTATGGCTAAAAGTTTGCAGACTACTGCGAACTGGGAGCCATTACTGAAACCCCAAATGATGTGGACATTCTACAAAAGGGCCTTACTGAGACAGATGCCAAAGCCATGGCCTCAAGCTCAATGCCAAAAAATATGTCATCCCCTTTGGGAAAACCCATGTGCCCATGAACTACCACATGGTCCACTTAACACCAAAAGTGTGATAAGATACCTAGGGACACACATGGACAGTGGTCTCTCCTTTGAGAAAATCTTTCTACGTGACACACCTCATCACAAAAGGTTTCTCATCAGAAAAAAGGAGGTCACTGTTCCTCTCTGCTCATCCCACATTAGACCTACTATAGGAGTAAAAACGCCCAGTTTGGTATGTACCTAAAGACATTTACAACTGGAAAGGTCGCAGAAATACCTCACAAAAAGAGAATCACTGGCCTCAAACAGTTGCCCTATGCAGACAGTCTCAAAAAAACTCTAGCTATACTCTGTCACATATCGCCTACTCGGAGGCAGTCTCTTCCGAACATAAAAGGCCATGTCAAACCCAGAGCAGTTGGACATGCTAGACTTAAAGAAATGCCAATCCCTTCAAGCCACACGCTCCAGGGACCTAAACCCTGTCACCACATTTAACAAACATGCTGGAGGGATAGGTTCCTGTCCCAGAGACGTCCCATACTCTGGAACAGACTGACCATTCATGTCAAGCACAGCATCTCATTAGCCCTCTAAGAAAAATTTTGATGACTGGATGGGAAATAGGAAATTCACCCCAGGGATCACTTCTGTGGCTCTGCTCGAGAGGCGCACAGGAAAATAAATTTTGCTGGTGGCGAAAGCCAGGGAATCTTTATGGCTAGGCTTATATAGGCCCAAGGACCAATAGCCTAGTACCTACCTATGAACCTATAAAGCAAGCAGAATGAAAGATGTCATTATAGGTAGAGTTCTAGAAATAAATGGCTTTAAAAAACTGACATACAGAAAGGGTAAAGGATGCATCGTTCCTTTTATGCAATGTAAGCAGTACAAGCAGTAGTTTAGGTGGGGAAAGAGGGGCACCTTCCCTAGGTGCAAGTGTTGTGGGGGGGGGGTGCAAGATCAGCCGATCCTGATCTCTCTTTAGTGCAATACTAACTTAAAGCTGGTATTGCATTTGTTGTCAAACCAGAATGCTGTATCCCAGTGTGTGTGGTATCAACTGTGGCAACTACTTGCTGCATTTTAACTAACACTTGAGCACTACAGTGCTCTGTGCATGCAGGATAATAACTGTCTGCTACATCTGCAGCTAGCAGCCTGCTACAGTTTAAAACAGACTTTTTTTTTTTTTTTTTTTTTTTTTTTAATTAAAATAGGTGGAGAAGGTATAGGGGCAGGGCAACAGGACTTGAATGGCTGTGGCTGGGGGAAGGGGGGTGCATAGTGCCTCTGGCCACGTGGTTGGTGTGCCAGTAGGAGGAGCATCTTTTTTTTTTCACTTTAATGAAGAGCGGGGGGGGTAGCACTAACTGTAATAAGCAGACTGTTGTGATTTTTTCCCCCCTCTTCACTTGAGCCAATGGGGTGAGGAACCAGTTCATAGTACCGGCCCAGGGCACTGGTTGAATTAAGCAAATTTTTGAGTAAAAATATTAAAAGCGAATTGCTGTGGAGTAAGCATGACATAATTTCGTTATAAGATACACATTTAAATAAAGCAGAAACAGTTAAAGCAAGTCATTGGGGGGGGGGGGGGATCATAAGCTCTATGACAATGACTTGTGTCCTGGAATCATATTGTAAAAACACAAAATTATACTACAGTATTACTTGTCCAAGAAGGTCAGTAGTATTAGGCAGCCGTATTAAACAAGTAAGACTTGTTAGTTTGTACAGTTGCATCAGATATTAAACTTTTTAAAGAATTTTAAAAACACTGAATATTAAAATGAATATAATGATTTTGGGAGACTGATTTGTACTTCTCTCCCTTGTTTTCTTGAAATTTTGCATTCTCAGAGATTAAAGGAAGCCAATACTGGCACTTTATGGATTTTCTAATCACGTAGCAATATAGACTTTTATGGATATTGTTTACTACTGAAGACCGCAAAGGATCCAAGATTAACAGGGCAATGCTCAAAATTGCAGGTACTTGGAGATGAAAACAGGGTAATAAAAAGACCATTTAAATAATGAGACTTGGAAATGGACTGAGTGGTGGACTGATTACAAATGAAAATACAATGTCACTGCATTGTGGAATGCTTGTGGCACAACAGTAAATAAAATAAGGAAGTACATCAAATTAGTAGCAGCAATATTATAACAAAACCAAATATTTATGGTGAATGAAGCAAATACAAGATACTGTTCAAGCTAGAGAGGAACATTTATCCTTTAAACAGCCAAATAAAAGTACAAAAGTATTCTAAAGGAGGTACAGAATGTGCAAGATATGACAGCTTCAAAAACAGTTAAGCATACAAAATAAAACTGTATACACAAACTGATTAATCCCCCATTCTACAGCTGGTCTAAAACCGAATTTCTAAAGAAACAATATGTATACTAAGCCGAGAGTTTACCACACCTCTCAAACTCTTGGCACAAGAAATCTGGACAAAGCAAAAAGTATTAGGACAAGGCCCAAAAATTGGGGCAAATTTTAAATACTGCTATTATAAATACAAAGTCGCTACAATAAAAGTTGTGTTACCATTAATTTTCTGAAGGAAATGCACTCGCATGTCTTATTTACGGACTTCAGTCCTCACTGACTTGCCAGAAAACCACAAACTTTATGAGACAAACCAAAAATGAGGCAAAAATCTGGACAGATGACAGATAGGAATTACTGAGGAAGTTCCAAAGAGAACGGAGTTGTACCAAGGAAAAATTTATTACAAATTTTACAGAAACAATAAAAAGGAAAGACTGACATGTTTCCTTAAGTGATAAGCTTTGATTTACCCAGTTGCATAACTGCACGAGAAATCTGTAGACTATTTAGACTTAAGGATGACAATAAGTGGAATCCCATATCAATATACATAATACGGACTAAAATTTAGCCATGGTGGTTTCTCAAATAAGGGTTAATAATGTCATAAGTGATGTAAAATGTGGAATAGAAAACCTGAAATTAAGAGAAAGCACATATATGCTGGTTAAGAAACCAAGACAAACTTGTACAAAATCAAACTAAAAGGAAATATATACTGTGTCACGTGAAATCTGACTATGTCAAAATCATTTTTTTAAATGTTTAAAAACACAGTATATTTCAGAGAAATTTATTTTTTTGAAAGTTAATTAAGATTATGCAACTACATAGTAAATGGCTGGTTAAGCATAGAGCTGGGGGAAAAAAAAACAGATACCTTTTGGTTTAGTAATAAACGCTGTTAAAGAAAAACTACAAAAAATAATTGAGGCAAATTTGATTTTTTTACAAGGACTTGAAGTTATGTACTAGTTGTTGCTTTCCATTTATCTTCAACCTGAAGGACTCTGACCTGGCATGGATCAGACTGCCACATACTCCAGCATCGGATCCATAATGCCCTGGTCTCCCTCCTCCCCTCAGATCAAACTGGTTGCAAAACAGCAGCATCGCAACCTAGACAGTGTGCCTATAACCTGGCACAACACAGAAAAGGCTCATCAAAGGAAGACTATCCAGGATAGAGGGGCTATAATTCTTCCATCCATTCCACTACACAGCCCACACAAGGCAGGGGGAAGGAGGAAGGGACAGCTGAAGATCAATGGAAAGCAACAACTCAGATGGAACACTATGGTAAGTACATAATTTATCTGAAGTGGGACAGAGTCCCCAGCTACCAATACACCCTGGGAGGTCCTCAGGGAAAGATGTTCCGGAGCATGGCTGAGCCAAAGGATGCCCTGCCCCTGAAAAGAAGGTCCACATTGTAATGGGAGCCAAGTGTGTGTGAAGCAGCCCAGGTAGCAGCAGAGCAGATATCTAACAAAACCCTGGACCAAAAATCCACGGAAATAGCAACACACCTGTTGGAATGCATCCGGACATGCCCTGGTGGAGATTACCTTTGCCTTGATAAGCCAACATTCAAAAATCCAGCAAGCAATAGTAACTTTAGAAACAGGCTTTCCCAAGAAAGGTGTGGAAAAGGAAACAAAAACTTGATCAGACTTGCAAAAGGATTTTGTTCTATACAAGCAGAAACCCAACTGCCTGTGAACATCAAGTGCAATTTGTACTCCCTTATTTTGGAAAGAAAAACTAGTAAACTGATGGCCTGGTTAATATTAGATTTGATGCCACCTTCGGTAAAAAAAAGATGGATTAGTCCGCAGGGACACCCTATCTTTTATAAAAGATCATATAAGGGGGCTTGACAGATAAAGCTTTAATCTCAGAAACCCTCTTGGCGGAGGTAATTGCTACCAAAATGGCCATTTTCCATGACAAAATGCAAATCAACAGTAGCCAATGATTTCAAAGGAGAAGAAACCAAGGCTTGCAGCACAGAAGTGAGACTCCAGGGAGTGCTGGGTCCTTAACCAGAGGCTTAAGGAGAAAGGTACCTTTCAGAGAGGCCTTACAAGGTTTAGAAGCCAAGGAAGCTGAATTTTTGCCAATGTGAAAGTTAGAAATCGCAGCCAGTTGCACCTTAACCATACAGAAACTAACGCCATGATTTAAAATGTCCACCAAAAACTCTAAAAATGCCCGAAACTGGCGAAGTGGAAGGATCCAGATAATGTTGAGAGGCCCAGATCGAGAAACGCTTCCATTTACTCTAATAAACCTTACTGGTAGAAGATTTGTGAGCTGCTACCAAGATCTTTTGGTACTTGCGTATTATCGCAACCAGATTTTTGCGATAATACGGCTTGCTTCCCAGTGTGCGACTGTAACCGTAAAAGTATGCAGAATCATACAGGGAATATTATCTTAAAAACACAACTTTGTTGTGGTAGGAATAGTGTAGTACTTGAAAAACGACTGCTTGTTTGAACCTATGCCGTTTCCCGACATCATGTCAGTCATAGTATGTTTCCAAGTCCTGTTATGTGTGCACACAACACAGCAGAAGTATGTGAAATAGAGTAATTACTCTGAATCACAATCACAGCACCTCACTGAATGTAAACAGTTGTGAACAAAGTAGTGTTTCTTTCTGGCTTGGCCAAAACTCGATCCCGAAAAGACAAAGTGACAGCAAAGACAAGTTCTCCTTTCAAGCGATGATATTTTGTGGCTGGATGCAAAGAGCCGCGTCTGCAGCATATTCCCTTCCCCAGAACTAGCAGCCCAAAAGGAGTAAAAAGCAATTGACAGTTCACACACCATCCAAAAAGGGGGAAAAATGTAACATCTACAGACGTGATTCATTTATTATTAAACACATCACAGAGCATAACACTCCAACGGCAAACACTGCTGCTTCACAACCAACTTCGAGCCAGCCACTACATTTTTCCTGACATACTGCTCAGGTCCGTCTCAACTCCTATTTACAGGACAGTGCAAAAAGGCATGCAGGTTATACAGTAAACTGTCTCGCATCATGACATTAAGGACAACGACTCATTTGTCCATAATGTCATAATTGTCAGGAATTAGAGAACTGGAAGCTGGTTGCAAGAGAATCGCAAACATCTGGTATGTATGAGTGTAATCTGACAGCATTGGCTGACCAAGAACGTTCAGTGGACAGCTTTGCCAAGCAGCGACATGCTGCCAGTAAAAAGCAGAAAGAAACTATGTTTTTTTAGTTTGTGTTGATAGCCCTCCAGAAAACAACCTGGTTTGGTGAAGAAAACACCCCGTTTTCCATTTCAACATCATCAATGAATAGATATAGTGATCGGGAAGCAAGCCGTATTTATCGCAAAAATCTGGTTGCGATAATATGCAAGTACCGATCTTTTTAACAAAAGAAGACAGCCCAGGAGTCTTAACTATCACGGAAACAGGAGCAGTCAAGCTGTGAGCTTCAGGCTGACCAAGGAAGAATCCCCCAAGGGATGCACAATCAGATCCAGAACTAGATCTAGCGTCCAAGGAGGACACATCACATGAGACCACGGAGTGGGGAATCAAACTTGGCAAGGCCAGAAAGAGGCACTGAGGATCACTAAGCTCCCCAGCCATTAAGCTTTCTGAATGAACTTTGGAATTGGAAGGAGAGGAGGATAAGCACACAACAGACCAGAAGACCAAGCATGAACTACAGCATCTCTGGGGGACTCCCCCCACAGGGGGGTTAACAGCAAAATACTTTCTGCACTTCGTGTTGGAAGGAGAGGCAAAGAATGCAGCAAGGCTGACCCCACTTTAAAAAGAGCTTTTCTGCTACTGAAGGATTCAGAGACCACTCGTAAGGTGACAGAAAAGACCCACTGAGCCCGTCCGCCAATATGTTGGACCTCACCAGAATCTGCATGGACACCAGAAAATGGCCGGTGGATAAAGGGATCACCTACTCCCACAATCTCATGGTTATGCAACAAAGGGGATAAGATCTGGTCCCCCCCCCCTGTTTGTTGATATACCAGACTAATGACATATTGTCTGGTCTGTTATGGCAATAGCCCCCAGAGGAAGAAAGGCATGGAGAGCTTGCAATGCCAAAAGCACCGCACTCATCTCCAGGACAGTGATATGCAAATTGTTCTCCAAAGAGAAGAACATTCCCTTGGACCGTCCTTCCCATGCAATGCCCCACACATCAGAGCAAGGAGGTGTCCATGGTTACCATGATCACAGAAGGGGGAAGAACAAACAGATGACCTTGAATGAGATTTAGGGAATTGAGCCACCAAAGAAGGGAGTCCTTGCACACACGAGATAGTCTAACAGAATGTGACAATGGAAAGTCTAGTAAAAGAAAATTAAACCACTAAGTTCCACTGTAGAAGTCTCATATGAAGATGTGCAGTTGGGACAAGAGTGATTGTGGCCACCACGGACCCCAAAACCCAAAGAACTGAGCCCGCTTGGGGGGGGGGGGGGGATTGGCTAGAAGAATGTGAAGCACATGACGGAGTGATAGACTGTCCAGGGAATGAAACACCCTGCCCTGGGTAGTGCCCAATCGAGCACCTATGAAATCCAGTACCTGCATTGGTGCCAGCCGAGACTTACTGAGGTTTATGGTTAGGCCCAGGTACTGAGCAATCTAAAGGAGATGATCCCTGGCTCGAAGCAGTCAATGCCTGGAGGGGGCAGAGAGAAGCCAATTGCGCAGGTAGGAGAAGACCTGAAACCCCTACAGATGAAACTACCTCCATCACTTTGGTGAACTCAAAGGGAAGTGCTCTGAACTGAAAATGATTGGCTCACAGCCGGAAGAGGAGGAACCTCAAAGAGCACTTGTTCATCTTGATATGGTAGTACACGTCCTGGAGGTCCACTGAGCACATCCAGTCATTCACCTGAAGGAAAGGCAGAATGGATTGAAGGGTGGCTATCCAGAATTTCATCTTGGCGATAGGTTCAGGGTTGAAAGATCCAGTGTGGGTCAGTCTCGGGGCGGAGGTAGGCTGGATGACCTTCTTTGCAAGCAGCCTGGTAACTTCTGCAGCTGCTTCCTTCTGCTGACTGGGTGGTATGTCTAGAAGGTGTTTGGAAGATGGAGAAAGGGAATAGAGTAACCTCTGCATATAATCTGCAGAACCAAATGATCATTTGTAATGGACTCCCAGGCCGTTGGATGCAGAGATAGTCTTAGCCAGACTGCCTCCATAGATGAACAAACAACCCCTCAAGCTTGCTGAAAGGATTTGTCTGGGAAGGAATCCCAAGACCCTTGGGTCTTCGGTCCCCCACTGCCATGAGGGCAGTGTATCATATCCCTTTCTGCCTCTAGGGGAAGGCAAATCATTAACGTCTTGGGAAGAACTTTGAGACTTCTGAAACCACATCATCTTAACTCCACACCAATTCCTACAGAAGGGATCATTGTGGGGGGAGAAGCGGATTCCAACAGCAAAATCTTCCAGTCCTTCTCACTCTGGACTAAATTATCACAAACCATTTTGCCAAACAAGGTGGAACCATCACAGGGGGCATTTGGGAAAGATACCTTGAAATGCTCTGAAAGCACAAAGCCAGAGCCAGGCATGCCACCTAATGGCCACACCTGTTCCCACAGTCCTAGAGGCATCCTCAGTAGCATGGGATAGCCCCATGGAAGTATTAGAGAGGGAAGGGAGGGTGGCCATGCAGGAGGAAAAAAACTCAGATAAAACACTTTTTCAAGTTAAGAACTTGAATATCACCCTGGTGAGCCATTTCACATGGCTAAAGTACACGTTTTTCTAAAACGAAATAAAGATCCAAAAGAGGAGCCACCTGCTTTTAATGGACATGTGTACAATCCCCTTCAAAACCTGAATTGTAGTACGATAGAAAAAGGGAGAACTACAAGCAGAGACAGCAGAAAAAATTAATCTTGGTAGAAAAATTAGGAAATGCCAGACAACAGTTAAGTTTCACATATACTGAAGAACGAGAGGCATCCAAGGCTTAAAAGTCCTGGCTCTTACTCTGGCGCCCATTAGAATTTTTTCCCCACTTACCCAGACATGATCTTACTAGAAGCAGGTTTCTAAGCCACCTTTAGTACCTGTTGCAATTCCTCAGAAAAGAGGCGCCTAAATGGTTTTAAAACTACCACCTAGGCAGTCAACTGAAGAATTTCATGTTGGGATGCATCAATCCTTATATTGTTTGAATGAATCCATTATGTGACAAAGCTTTTGGCAATCGTCAATGACAAATATGAGAAGGGAGAAACCCTGCTGCCTGGGCCTAAAGGGAGTCAACAGAATTATTTTGGGGGAGTTTTTCTTGAACCATTAGAATGATCGTGTTTAGCAGTGGAAAAGCATATAGGAACATTCTTGTCCCTGGAAATGAACACACATTTGACATCCAGGCCTGCTTGCAAGGAATACTGGAGTAGAACTAACTGTCTGTTGTAAATGGATCCATCCCAAACAACTGCAACATTAAATAATATTCCCCTAAGAGTCGACACAGTTGTTTGGGGTATGGTAACTCTGTATAGTAACCTAACTTAAGTCCTTCTATATTGCATAGCTTATAAACAAAGATTTGTCTAGATCTAGGGATGTCACTATAACCATTTACTCAGCTAATCACCGAATGCAATTCCCCCTTTAGCAAGCATATGCCCAGACACATGCAATGACTGGAATACCCACAGAGATAGCTTACTAAAAGTATACAAGTCCTAAACAGGTACTACATGGACAGACTCAAAGCCCTGTCGCTATACCATACTCTACACAGACTGCCAAGAGGTGACCTTTGTCAGGCATACAATGCATCCCTCACCAAATACTGATGGAGTTACTACATATCAGCAAGTCAAATGGAATGAGGAATACTCAAGTCGAAGCATCTAAACCTCTTCTGCATCGACAGAATGGTTTACAGGTATATCTCGCAGGAGATACCAATGCTTTGGAATAGACTCCCCATCCACACGAAACAAACTTTATACCTGCCCACGTTCAACAGCAACTTGGACAAATACTTGGGAAACAGAAAATATACTGGAGGACCGCCCCCTGTATTATTAACAGACATGGGAGATCCTAAATGCTTTATCCCATGCACGGGTCCCCTCAAATTATCTATGGTAGGATCGCAGCTATTCTCATTAGGGATAATGTGTAATGTCAATCTCAGACCAAATGTGGTAAATTAATTCAGGCAAACAACTGGGAGACTGGCTAGGCTTAAAAAGACCCATAAGGGCATCTAGCCCAGTGCTTACCTATGTACATGAGGAGGAAAATGATCAGCATTTCAAACTGAAGGAAAAATACAAGTGAAAAAGATCCTTCTTATGTGAGCATTGTAGAGCACATCTAGTCACTTGACTGGCACAGCATTAGAGAAGGAGAGAAATGCATCACAGGAGCAGGGAAAAAGCTTGAGCACTTTGGAGAAGCTGCACTTGCCAGGTTGGAGCCTTTTGATGGCAAATATTCCAATAATTGGAAGTGGACAGGCAGGTAATGCAAGATCTTCACGATCCCCCTGTTAAATTATGGAGTTGGATCACAGTCCAATGAATACAGGAGTATCCACCCCATTTCAAATTACAGGATTTTAAAAGCACTACCCTTCACGTACATTTGTCTCTTAATTTCATTGACTTGGACAACATGGAATAAATTCTACAAAAGGTGAATTAACAGTCTCTCTGAAT
>NC_056745.1:1547561603-1547606603 GCF_019279795.1 Protopterus annectens | reverse complement strand
TGTATACACTACATACTGTTCCTTTCCAATCACAGCATCTCTCCTTCTGTATGTCAGTAAATGCTTTTGACCCACAGACAACAGATCTATTCTGCTGTAGAACATTTTCTATACCATCCCGACACATACTTGCAATACAAATGCCTTGCATAACAGCATTTTTACATGTTTTTTTTAAGGAGTTCAGAACTCTTGTTTGTTCAGAGCTCCATTCTTAAAAAAAAGAGAACTGCACCCACAGACTCAAACATGCTTATTTCATTATGGTTTAGTGTTTCCTGCATTTCAACACCCCTCTCAGTCTATTAACAGTTTAAATATTTTTATATGTAATTTAGGAGTCTGACCACATGGGGGTCTGGCATCTTGAAGCAATTCTAATTTAATCTGTCTCTATGTATCCCACAATGCAATGCTAGTCTGTATAAAACAAAATTACATCAAGCAAGCCTCTTTCTTCCTAAAGCTCCTGTCACTGCATTGATTCTACATGCATACACTGCTGTCTTTCAGTCATTTTTAAGTAACATTTTATGCAATTCAATGACTACTTAAAACACAATCCGTGCAAATGCCACAGAACAAACTTTCAAAGTGCTTTTACTACTGCTGCTTTTTAGAATGGCTAAACTGCGTTTTTTTTTTTTTTTTTTTGCGAAGTCTGAATTGTACTACTTTGAAACATCTCCCATCCCACACTATTTCTACATAGTTAACAATTCACTGTCATCTATGATGTGTACTTGGAAATACAGCAATTTAAACCTGACAGACCGTGACCTTTCCATATGGTTAATATTTTACCACATGCAAGGATTTCAAACAGTGATTTCAGCACACCATCAGTACCCAATACTTAAATGTAACAGGAAATGTTACTTTAAAATTCTTCCTTTTGTTTCTACAAGCATTGTTTTACAAATCACACCTCAGAGTAATGTTCAGTGCAGTCACCCAGCCCCTGAAAACCTGCGCGCTCTCAACACTCCCTGAAAACCTGCGCGCTCTCAACACTCCCTGAAAACCTGCGCGCTCTCAACACTCCCTGAAAACTCAGATCAGTATATGTCTAGGCTTACCCCACTTCACTCCTTGGGAGGCGTTATTTCCTGCAAACCATGTGCAGTCTGCTACCTCAGTGTTACCGGTTAAAAGTTGATCCTTAGTTTTCTGAAACTCCATTATAACTTCAAATTTTGCCTGTGTGTATTGTCTGTATTTCCAACAGTTCCGTCTGCTCATCTTCTGCCCTCTCCCCCTCCAGTTCCTGTACCTCAAAGATCTGGTGTTCATCAGGTGCCAGTGCAATTTGCTGATCATGAAAATGGCTGCATCTCCCTACTCAAACACTTTTCAAATGATGTATGTAATTTGTATGCAAGCTGAAGTTACATATTTCAGTTCTTACTTCCAGTTGATTGTCATGAAGCAGCATAGTCACCCTTCTCAAATTAAATTGCTCACTCCACCAAACTGTTAACTTTCAGCTGCACACACTTAGTCTCAAATCAGTAAGTGATATACTCAGTGTACCAAAATCACTTTCATTTTTAGAAAACATTCAAATTGAGAACCGAAGGAAGCAGACTTTGTCAAGCACGGAAAAACTTCAGCAGTCATTCACACAAGAAAGAACTTTACTTAACAGATGGCTGCACACTGATCAATAAAATTAACTTCAGTTACTCCAGTGTGAAAAACTAAGAAACAGCAGCCTGGGATAATGTCAGCATGAATAAAATTCAGTTACTGACAAGTACACTGCGTGAATGTCAGCGAAGGAACAAAGACTGTCTAAATGAACATCGACTCAAGAAGGTGAACAGAAAACAGTAACGTGGAAGGACTGTGTAGCTGTTGAGCAAAACCCAGCTCAAACTCCAGCTTTGGTGCAATAATTTTTCTCTCTAGATTACTGGAAGCCTCAAGTCAAATGTACTCAAAGAGGGTTACTGAGTACAGCAACTCAAACACAAGGCTGCAAAAAATGGGAAAAAAAGGCTTTAAACAGACATTCAGATGAGTAGATAAAACCTGCAAATATCAGAGGTCGAAATGAAGAAAAGGCTGGCTGAGTATGAGATTGCTCAAAAAGAGAGGTTTCAAAAATGGTAGGAATTAGAGGATAGGGAAAATCTGAAACTTTCTGCTGTACCAAAGAAAGCTAGAAGGAATAGTCTAATAATTTTCTGAAGGCATGAACTACTGGACTGGTAATCCATAGCAGGAACTTTTAATTAAAAGGGAACTCCATGCATATGTCCCAACCTTGGTCATGAGAAAGCAACCAAGAAATGTATTAGTAAAGATGCAAACTTACCAGAAGAGAGAGCTTATCCTAAAAATCATGGCAAAAGGGCAAAATATTAAAAGTTGGAGACAAGAGTGCTTGTGGGAAGTGATTATTCACTGTACACCAGGCAGAAGATAAATTTATTACAGCAGTCAAGGAAAGTTGAGAGTCAAGCTGCTGTATCCATCTGTCTTCAAAATATTTTTTTCTTGGAGGATCACAGACATTTTTTGATGAAGCACAGGCAAGAGAAGAAATGCAAGTTTGTCCATAAAAAAAATATGCCATCAGGCAGAAGGGGCCTCTGCTTCTCATTTTCCTAATACAAAAGCACATGTAGAGACTTTACCAATGAAACTTTCTCCACTGTTCCAAAGTAAATGTTTGAAACGCACAAAAAAAAGCACAGGAGTTAACTAGAAGAATCAGAGTACCTTGGAAATGCGCTAGAATTCAGAGTTGGGTGATGGAGATGAACAGGAAAATCATCAGCAACATGAAAATTAGTGAATAAATGTGCGACTGCAAAGCATAAATCCCATTTCTGAAATACGGCTGTATAAAAATAAGCAGATAGAGCAGGCATTTGTGGGAAACTGAAAAGCAATTGCTTCACTTAATGTCATTAATGTTTGAAAGGGAAAAAAACAAAAGGAAACTAGTAACTGCAAAAACAAGTGGAAACCAAAATGTAGAATTTCTCCTTTATTAATCCACAGTAAAACAGGTAGAGATTAGCGCTTTCACCCCCCCCCCCCCCCAATAGGGACTTCTTCAGAACTACCTGTTACCACTCAGAGGAGGAAGCAAAAAAAAAAAAGTGTGTTCAAAAATACTTTTATGAAACCTTTTGCAATATAAATTGCATACTTTATACTAAAGTGTTTCAGTTCTTATACATGATAAACATTAAAGTAAGCAGATGCCTTTCCTTCTTCCTCTTTTGGCATTAAAATATGTAGGCATTACAGTGAAAACAAATCTAGACGAGAGGTTTTAAGTCAATAAGCTGCAATCTTGGGTTGTTGAGGTGGGGTATGAGGTGTAAAAGTACAGAGATCATAATATGTACAGCCAATATGTTTTTCCCTCACTTTTGCATCAATGAATGTCTGGATTAAAACACCTGGCTTAATCTAATAACTTTTAAGCAGAAACAAGTAAATATGAGACACTAAACAATGAAAAGTTTTCCCTTAGCAATGAATGTTTCAGCTTGTCTTTCAGACTGAATTTTCCTCTCTTTTTCCTCTTATGTTTCTAGAGAGAAACTGACAATTAGGCAATAAGAGACAGAACATTGGCTTCTTAGAGGCCAAAAGTTAAATGAATTCTGAAAGTATTCAAGGTCTTCACATTGGGGTGAGGTAAAGATTATGAAAAGGAAAAGACACCAGTAGTGTAAATAGAAGCGCAAGCAACAACATGCATCTTAGCACTGATAACATCAATTTCAGTAATTAAGGTTTGTGTTGGCAGCTGTCTATTGGCACAACTGTTACTATTAGGAGGGCTAAACATTTGAAGATGTACATTACTTGTGTCTGTATTAAAAGGTAATGGGGTGGGGTTTTTTTTGTTTTAATAAAAACCCTAAAGCAAAAAAAAAAAAGGGGGTCTTCTAAAATCCAGCATAAAGTTCCAATGCTGCAAAGAAAAAAAAAAAAAGTCTACCCATTAAATCTTTTCAAATACTGATGGTTGCATGCATCACAAGAGGTCAAAATAGACATGTAAAAAGGCTGCCATAATAGCTGGGAATAATGACTTATTTCCATAATGGCAAGACTTCCCATATCATCTTGGAATGTGAATGGTCTCACGGTATAGACAAAAAAGAAAAAATAAACTGTCACATTAAGAAATGCAGAGTGTAAACAGGAATGCTACAGGAGACATTTAGAAAGAAATGAGCATGTGAATTTCATGTATCAGGGACAAAGGAAAAAAAGAGGAACACTAATTGCTAAAGGAGCACTAGTAAGGACAGAATAGGAAAAAATAGATAATGCCAGATCTGAGGTAGTAAGGGGCTGCTGGCAAGGGATGAAGAGTATGCTTGCATGTATTTATATTCCACCTAAAACTATTAATAAAGCTTTAAAAACAATTTGGAAGAAATAATCAGCTTTCAGAAGTATTACTTCTAGGTGGGGACTGGAATTTGATTGGCAACAATGAAGATGTATTTGGGAAGCCTAAAAGGGAAAACATAACAAAAAGAAGGTAGCTTTCTGTAGAGATTTATGATGCTTGTTATGAAAGACATGAATTCAGTACTAGGAATTCAGAAGAGAATTTACACATTATTCCCGAAGGCACAACAACTGGGATGGACTAGGTAGAAATTATATTTCACAGGAACATGTGCATTCAATGGCAAACTGACACATCTAATAACTATTTCAGATCATACACAAATAATTACTAGGATAAAAAATGCAGGGCAATTAAGTAAAACATGAGGCACTGGCACTTCCCCACCTGCTACAGAGTGACAGGAATATAAGGAATGGGTACAGGATCATAGGTGGTTACTAGGCTAATGGCCTTGGGGCACTTACAAGCCTAGCAATGTTACAACCTTGTTTCTTATAGACCAGGAGAGAGTATTTGTAGGCAAAAGCGTGAGCAGCACCGACCATCCCCCTCAAGGAGGGACAGAGGTAAAACCCCCAAGGCAAATTCTCAGTTTTCCATCCAACTGTCCAAGTTACGCTCAAATAGGGCCACAGAGGAGCTCTGTTCAACATGAACTGGTAGTTTATTCCAGAGGGGTGGCAACCTCTGGGAGACATTATCTGTCTCTCCAGCAAGTCCTGTTTTATGCCGCAAGCCAGGTTAAAGGAGAAACACACCCACAGACTCAAAAAAACATGTTATTTCAACATGGTTTGGCATTTCCTACATTTTAAGCACCACTCTGGGACTATTTACAAGTTTTTAAATATTTTTATATGCACTTGTCTGACCACATGGACTCTGGCATCTTGAAGTAATTCTGATTGTTTAGTCTGCCCCTAGGTATCCCACAATGCCGTACTTGTCTGTAAAAAAGTTACAACACACGGGCTTTCTTCCTACAGCTCCTGTCACTGCCATAGCTCTCAACCTTCCATCTTCCTAAAGCTCCTGTCACTGCCATAGCTCTCAACCTTCCATCTTCAAAATGAGGAACACTAACCCTCATAATGTGGAACAAATGGGCAAAATATGGAACACATATTAATGGCTTACTAACAACTTCAAATAGGAAGGTTGCAGAGTGGTTAAAATATGCTGGTTTTACTTCTAAAGATCTTTTAATGAATTCATATGATTAATTTCTATTTATCATGGATTTCACTTAAAAAATCCTAACACTGAATGTGCGACGCACCCTTTCAATGTGGAACACAAACTTTTTAAGACCCCAAATGAGGTATGATCCTCAAAATGAGGTACACTTGAAAGGTATGGTCACTGCATTGATTTTACATCCATATTTAAAACTGACTGAAAGACAGCAGTGTAACATTTTATGCATCCAGTGACTACTTAAAATACGAACAGTGCAAAATCCACAGAACATACTTTCAAAGTGCTTTTTACTGCTGCTTCTTTTTAGAATGGCTAAAGTACAGTCTTTTGTGAAACCTGAATTGTACTAGTTTGACTCATCTCCCACCCCCTTCACACCCAACTTCCCTAGCTGTCAAAGTGCTAAGGGTAATTTTGAACTGTTACCTGCTGTGATTGACTGCTTACAGCAGGAGCTCGACTCGCGTACAGTTTCCTTGTTCTAGCCATTACTTTCTGTATGGGTAAGGGAAGGACCAGGCACATTACAGCATGGGTGACTTTTTAGGATGGTAGTGGTGATGTCAGGTTTTGGGAGGGAAATGGCCAGAAAACTACCTGTATTCAGTGGCCTTGATGACCTCAGTGAATTGGAGACTGCAGCAAGAGTGGGACAAAAGTTTTTTTTGAAAGTGAAACCACCACAGTACAGTAAGGTACTGTTCTAGTGGAGGGAGAGAGTCAATTTAAAATATTTTAAACGCTGTATTTTTATTTCTTCATAGCAGGGACAGTAAATCGGGAGAAAAGACAGAAGTTGAGCATTTAATAATAGAATCCCATTGCTGTCCTTTAAGGTCCCTAGATCGAGTGAACATTGTCCATTTGACTTGCGGATGTGTAGCATTTCCATTAAGGCACAGTCCAAGACAGCTCTGCAGGCAAGGCACAAGTAGCCTCTAAACAGTCTATACGACACTAGAGTACAGGGACTGTGACTTCAGTCTATCCATGTAGGACATGTGCTGAACAGCCTGAATTTTCTTAGTGAGGAACCTCGAGGTTTTTCCAGTTGCTGCAGGTGTCTGCTGAATTCCATACAAAAGGCAGCATTGTACTATATTACTGATCTGATGAGGGACAAGTACAGGGAAGTTATAACCTCCTTCGCTCTGCATGCTATGCCCTTCCTTACGAGATGAGCAAAGTAGAAGGCCTGTGGACACATGCTGATCAAAATTAAGGCAACTATCAATCTGTGCTTCCAAATCTCTCACCACCGAGTTTGAACTTAGGGTGTCGATATTAATACTGTAGATTGCAGGAATCCTCTTGCTGAAGGGAATGATAATGCATTTTTTACATTGCGTTTAAGACCGTGGCTTTGGCATCAATCATTTGTCTACATAAGCTCATTTTGTAGTATGTTGACATTTGGGGATTCAATGATTGCCCCCAGTTTACAGTTGTCAGCCACAGACCATCTATTTTTGCCTGGACCTCTGACAAATAGCTTCCAAACAGCAAAGGGTCCAGCACCAATCCCTGTGAAACACCACTGGTGACAGGTCTGCTGGTAAAGGTGGAATCCTCAACTGTGTGTGTTCTGTCAGTGAGCCAGTAGGCTACCCACCTAATGATGGATTGAGCCAAAGCTGGGTGAGTGGGGGACTGTGTTGAAGGTCTTAGCCAAGTCTTGCTAGGCAGTATGCACAGATTTGCCTTCATCCAGGATTTTGGTGACATTATCAAAGTCCACCAGGTTTAATACACATTATCTACCCTTGACAAAACCAAACTGGGTAACAGCAAGAGTTTGAAGGTCTTGTATATCTTTAACAAGTCCATGATGATTCTCTCCATGGATTTGCAAATAAGGCTGGTTAAGCTTATGGGTCTATAGTTTCTAGGGTTGTTTCATGGACACCCCTTTGTTCACAGGTTCATAGAATAGTACTAGGCTAACTGCTCTTTTGGGCCATGTGAAGCGAAGCCTAGCCAGTTAACCCACATGAGAATCAAACCCTCCACCTTGTGTCTTTAAGGTAAACACCTTAACCATTATGTCATTCCCTCTGTGCAAGGGAATAACTGTTGCTGTTTTCCATTCAGCTGGGACAAAGCCATTACTTAGACTGAGGTTGAAGAGAGTACCCAATGGTTCTGCTAATTCATATTTTAGACTATTCAGTATGCAGACAGGATGTTATCAGGGCCCATACAGGCTGTGCTTTTGGCATTTGAGACTGTAGTTATTACCTGATCCTTGAAGAACTGGTGATAGGTAAATTATGGGGTATGACTGGTGGGGACAGGGGGGGGTGAAGTTTTTGAACCTATCTGCCAGCATGTTGGCTTCTTCTGGAGGTTCAGTGTAGTACTGTCCACTATTAACTGGGAAAATTTGAGCCTTCCCATTTAGATTATGGCTGTAGCCAAGACGAATGCCTTGTGATTATCCTTGGCTAGGGATAATTTAAATTAATTGTTCGCTTTAAAGGATTTAACAAGATGTCTAATTTACCCGTTTAAAATTGTGGAGGGTGTTCTTCCACTACTGAGACCTTCCCCTCTTGTTTCTGGACAGCATTCTTTTTTCCTCTTACTGTATAACCTATTTATGCTGATGTCCACCAGGGTGGTTTATTTTTTCTTAAGGACCTTGTTTTGATCCTTTCAGGTACAGCTAAATCAATACTTTGTATAGGTGTTTATACAGGGCATTGGCATACACCTCAGTATAGGAATCCTTGCTGTCAGTGGGGGGTTTTGAAACTACTAATGCCATCCCTTAAGAGGCTACAGTTGGCTTCAGTATAATTTTTCAACCAAACAACTCCTGGGGGGGGGGGGGGGGGCGGCAGGTATTATTGTTACTTTGAATGAGACTGATTTATGATCAGACTTCACCAGGGAGGGCCCCACAAACGAGGTGGTGCAGTGATATCCCATGTTGGTGAACTCTAGGTCCAGGACATTTGTGCTGCTGGTGGAGGTGCAAACTATCTGTTCCGAAACATTTGTGTTAAAGTCCAGGAACCTTTGGGTGAGCATGTTTGTACTTGTACACATTTCCATAAATCGATGAAAGGATAGTCACCATTAACCAGAATGTTTGGCTGAACTGTGAGTAACTCAGGTCATAGATCACATTAAAAGGTGGGAAAAGTTTTGAACTTATTTATTGTGGTCTCACTTTTAGAACACAAAATCCCGGCATTTTAACAGGGGGATGTGTACACTTTATGTATCCACTGCATATGTCTACAATGGCTAAAAAGAATAGCAAAGGTGAGTCCAAATTTGACAGATATGGACCAATGTTTTGTGGAGGAAAGGCAAACATTAACAGAACAATGATGATCTAGAAGGAAGCAGAATTTAGAAAGTACTGCGTTATCGGGGGTCTTAATACACAAAGTATTCAAAATAAGCTGGGATTTTATGAGTAGGGCAACTGAAGCATTTGCATTTCCTGACATAGTAATAAGGTTAATTAGGGCATGAGGGATCGGTGGCAAAAAAAAAAAAAAAAAAAAAACATGGAATGGTTCCTCTAACTTCAGTCTGAACAGAGAACCAAGTAAAGGTGTCCTCTTCCCCCTTCATTAATTACATTATAAATATAACTATTTATTATTGCCAAAGAAAACAGGGAACTCAGAAATTCAAGGACATAAATTGGTATGGTATTCACGAAAGTTGACTTTATTTGCAGATATTTTGTACCTGATGGGACCAGAAAGACATTTTCAGTGTTGTGGAACATTCTGAGACAGTTCTGGTTTCTTTAGGAGTATAAAATTAAAGATAAAACAAAAGCTCGAACTATAAACCATGTACCCACATAATAATTAGTACAGAAATATCCATACTTATAGGGACAAGATAAAATGAAGTATTTAGGTGCATAGATTAAAGACAGATTTTGTTACAGCATCGAAGGATGCATAGGAATACCCTAAACACAAGATAGAACAAAAACTGAGAAATGAAGCTCTTGACCATTACACAGAGAGCAAGATACAAGCAGTAAAAGTGTTTTAGTACCTTTAGTTTTATACACACCTCAGTCATATTTTTATCAATGAGAGGAGAAGTTGTGGATAGTCATTAAAGAGTTGAAAGATTTTAATTGGGAGGGGAAGAGGGTGAGAGTCATATGGGATAAGATGATCCTTCCAAGAGGTGGTGGTTTAGGATTACCTGATTTGAAGGAATATTTTAGAGCTACACAGTTATGCCTCTTGTATGTAACAAGCAGAGAGGAAAGGGGTGACTATGATGATGAAGCAGGGGGATAATTCAAGAAATAAGGAAAGAATGAGATTCTGGATGAGGATCATTTTGGAGAACAAACAGTCTTACAGAATATTACAAACCATAAAGGTAGTAGAAAGTACACAAAGAACTAAGCCAACACGAGGTTAGAGAAAGGAGATTCTGTCAATAGGGATGGCTGAAGCTAGGGGTACAGAGAACAGGCAAAAGGAGAATGGAATCACAGGAGGTAGCTGGCAAAGGAGCCAGGGTATTGCGAACAAAACAGAATGGGGAGAGACCAAGACATTTGGTCTGCAAGCTAGAAGGGCAAACAAAGCGATAGGGGAATGCCAAATGGAAGGCCTGCACTAAATGAGATTTTAATTGAATCTAGACTAAAAGCTGCTGTTAAAAAGAGGATAATTATTAGGGCATATAAAGTATTGCACAATAACTATACAAATCGGAAAAGATTGTGAAGAGAGATTACATATGCAGTTCATACAGAAACAATGGGAGGACATGTGCATGGCTCTAAAACATGCAATTTTTTTTTTTTTAAATTAGGGGTTTTGCTTACAAGTATTTGCATAAATAATTTTATACCCCAAGTAGACGCCAAAGATTTTTTTCCTCAGATAGACAGCAAAAGTTGGAGGTACAATGAGGAATAAAGAGGTAGCTGGATGAATATGTTCCGAGTGTAATGAGTTGGCAAACTTAAAAAAATTCCCTACAGAGTGCTCCATCAGGAATACTGGACAAAAATTAGTGTAACCAAGGAAAGTTTTTTTTTTTTTTTTTTTTTTTTTTTTTGAGCTGCAGGATCTGAACAGTCTAGACATAGTATGACCTTGTTAAGTTTAATTCTGCTGGCTACCAAAACAGCACTTACAACAAAATGGAAATCAAAATATATACCAACTATACTTGAAGCACTGAATATTGTAAGACTAAGAACAGGAAACGTGATCTTTAGAAAAAGACAAGAGTAAATTACATAGAAAAAAAAAACAGAAATTATGGTTAACAATACATGCAAAAAGCTGTTTTGGAGAAGGAATGAGGCTTAAGAAAAGGTAGGAATTGAACAATTCATGTAATGGTGCTTTGATTATAGGATACACAATACGTAATGTATAACATTCGTAAATGTAAATTTGCTAATGTGGTTTGATTACTTTTATGTAAACGCATGTTTGCCTGTGTCACAAGTGACAATTTGTTAAAGGCGCCTACAAACAAAAAAAAAAAAAAATTAGCTGAACATGGTACACTTTCTATCAGACATCCCAAGAGTGGAAATCAATTTTGTTCTAGTCCAGGGACATCCCAAGAAAGTGGATGGCTGCCAGCAAATTATATAGGCCATGTATGAACTGAAGCCAAGACACTTGTGAAGCTTCATAACTTTTCATGGAGAAAAATAGTACAGACCTATAACCTACTCTGTGACAAACAACAAATAAAGAAAAGAACCTGGAGTAATCACAGCACATGATCTGAAGTGTTAAAACAAAAAACACAAAACAAAAGGCAGCATAGTCAAGAAAACATAGCAGTACTTCCACTTTCTCCCACAAGTTTACCAACAGAAAACATGTTACACACCTGATCTAGCCTGGCACACTATGTGCAGTTCTATAGACCCACATTCATATACGAAGAATTAAAAAAGTGTAACACAGGAATTCAGCCAGAGGGAAAAAAATGTCTTAAAGCAGAAAAAAAATCTTACTTCATAGAAAAAAATGGTAGTAGACTTGACCATCCTTCCTAAAGACAACAATAAAACTAGCAAAGAAATTAAAGGTCATCTAATAAGTTAAAAGGGAGATTGTCAACATGGTTTGTGCCAAAAACAGTCAGCAAACAGTCTGCCACACCCATTCAGTCCAACAGTATTAACAGGCAAGTCTCAATGACTAAAATAAGTTATCAGAAGTTATTTACTATACTTCAGATTCAAATAAGGAAGCAACAATTAACTAGTAAAACCAGTTATGTGCTTAAGTAGAAATAAGCTGCTGCAACACCGTCCTACAAACTTCATTTCACTCCTGCCAGCCTTGCACTTCAATGGACACTACCTGGGAAGGTTGGCTAAAGAACGTCACCTGGCCAGTTTTGCCCTATCCAAACATTACTTCTTAAACATTATTTCCAGTTTTTGTTTAATACAATAATTTGCAACCAGAAAAAACAGTTACTTTGATTACCTCAAGCTACAATGAAATAAAAAATTCTTACGTTTAAACAGAATCCCACCCAAAATGGGAAAAAAAGCCAAAAGCGTGACTTGGATAAAGGAAACCTATTTCTTCTGTAACTAAACAGATGTGCATTAAACTCTTTTCCCAAGCATAAACTAAGCATCTCCCTTCCCCTTACTGTTGAGATAAATTAGAATGGATAATACATTATGTTAGTATTTCCCTGGTTTTCGGAAAAGAAAAAATGCACTGCTTTGTATCTTTCAGAAAGCATTTGTGTGTTGCTGTCAAAGAAAGGTGACAGCAGACCTGCATTCTGAACTAAATCAATATATTTAATGGCAAAAAAAAAAAGGAAATGCCTGATCTAAGTTATGAAAAATAAGAGCAGTGTTATGAAGGCTGACTGTCCACCAGATGTACCCGCTGAAATCCCAAGAATTTTAACTTTGATCCTTGAACTGGGGAAAGGCAAGTGAAAATGTGAAACATAATATCTGAAACTGCAGTCAGCATTCTCCCTCCTTCCAGGTACTATATTATTATATATACATACATACATACATGTATCTGTAAAAGGTGGAAGTGCAAGGGGGGGGGGAAATCCCCTGAAAAAAAAAAAAAAAGGCAAAATAAAAAAAGCTGCAACAGCAGGTTTCAGAATTCAAAAATTGAAATTGATTTAAAAAAAGGTTTAAGTGTGAGGGTTCTCACTGTAGGAACAAGCAACTAAATACAAAATGTACAAGAAAGGAAGTGCAGACTATGCCATTCTTACAAAACCACATACAAAATGTCTAAGAGACAAGTCTTGCATAAATCATATGCAAATAAACACCAGGCTATCAGTCTATCCAATAACCAGCAGTCACAAACTTTGTACCTGTGAAGTTAAGACCTTGACCAGTAGAACTACCCACCCCCCATGACTTACATTATGAAATATGCAATGAATATTGCAGGAAAGTCACATTTTTCAACTACCATGTTCGCTTAAGAAAATGTGCTTCATATGAGGAAACTGCAAAGATGAAAAGAAAAATTCATCCTTATCTTAAAGGGTTTATAACCCCAGATTTGGTATAGTTTGAGATGCAGGGGTGTGAGGCACAAGGATGCCCATCTCACACACAAATTGCCTTTATTTCTTTGTAATATACTCAAGTCTTCTCAATGTCTATTTAACAGCTTCAAAGACTCCCAATAGGAAGCTCAGTTATAAATCCTTGCATTCCTAATACACTGGAAGAACAAAGAGGAGATCCAAGTACGAGACAGTCATGGAAGTTACTATCATAGCCCCAAGATGCCAACAGATAGTTCTGCAAAGAAAGAAAAATAAATTGCTACTATGATAGCAACTCTAGCACACACTACTTAAAACTACAGTGCTAAGGTGGTGTCCATCAAATGGTAAGTTTAAACTTTAAAGTGGAGCAAACAACCTGAAGAACATATGTAGCACTACACCAGGTGTTAAAAATAATAAAAAAAAAAAAAAAAAAAAAGATACACAGAATATTCACCACTTTCTTGGAATTTGTACTTCCTTCTATTGTCTGTTAGCAGTTGTTATTAACTAAGAAAATTACTTCCATTTCAACAGTACACCTTGCATACAAAACTTAACTTCTACAAACCACAATGGCAGTAGCAGTAAAATAATCACTACACATTTGCAGAGTGAAGTTTCTCGCATATAACTGCAAAATACTAGCTCTTAGATCCTCACCAACCTCCAAACTCTCTCCAAACTAAGCTAGAAACAGCCTATAACAAAATTGTCAGATTTGCCACAAATCAAAGCTGTAGACCTCATCATGCTCTCTCTTTAAAAAAAACACAGACTGGCTAGAATTATCCCACCAGCTTCTCTCACAGTTTCAGATTATCCACATCTTGTAACAACCATCTTTCTATCCCAACTTGTCTTCTCTTACCTCCTTCTAGGACTCTCTAAGTTCAGGCAAAGACCTACTACAAACCCATAAACCCAAGAGCAAAATTGGTCAAAACCTCTACAGCTACTTCCATTTAATTGAACAAACTCCCATTGCAAATTAGATCACTTAACTCAAAGAATTTAAATCGGCCACCAAAGACTACCTAAAAAGTTGCTGGTCATGTCACTGTATTCAGCAATCTCTTAAGACTGCAAATAAAAGTTATGCTTAGACTGTTCCAACTTGAAAATGTTACTACTTTGTATATAATTACTATGTTCATTTAAAATGTTATATTAATGTGTTGTCTTTTTCTTCTCCTGGCCTCCACTGAAAAAGGGCCATTAGCTCAGCTGGATAAACCTGGTCAACAAATGTAAAATAAATACAATTTTTCAAAGAAACCCAAAGCAGTTCCTCGGAAGACGCACAGCAATCACAAGCCAAAATGCTTACAAACTTCCAAAATGAAAACAGCAGGTCGTAGTTACCAGCCCCCTCCCTCCCCACTTTCTACAAGCTCAGGATGTCATGTCAACTGTTGCCACCTCTCTCTATTCAGTGCCATTCTCCTACCTGCTTTGACACTAATGTCAGACTGTTGAAAGTCATCTCTCACTCAATTCAACCACCTCTTTGCTCAACATCCTCATTTCCACTTGCCTTCTTCCTGTCTGTTCCAAAACTTCACCAGACTATCTTCTGCTTTTCTGCATGTGTCTGAACCACCATAACCTGTTCTCTGACCTTTTCTGTTATTGGAATTACTCTGGCTTCTGCTCTTATGTCCTTATTTCTTTCATCTGACCCACAGTATGCAGCTTACCACCCATCTCAGGCACTTCATCTCAAATCACCTCTAGCATCCATAACTGCTCGGCCTTTAATATCTAATTTTCCGTACCATACAGCAATACTGGTTGCACCACTGAAAGTAAAGATATTCATTAGAAGGTATGCCAAAAAATATCATATACATTGTCAAATGCATATAATAAAATGCTCAACTCCCCTAACAGAACAATGTAAACCCAATATAAATGGCTAAACTCCAAGATAATGCAGTACATGCATGCATGTACACAAAAGTACATGGCACCATACTGAATATGGATGGAAATACAGTCCGATCCCCCCCCCCCCATTATGAAGCTAAAGGAAGGCCTCCTCCTATTTTCTTGACAAGACTAGTACCTGCAAAGCCCATAGGAATAAGACATTTGTGTTCAAAGAATCATAGGAGATTACTAGGCTACCGACCCAGAGGTCATTTTAAGCCTAGCCGTTTTATCCCAATGCAATACTATAGAAATGCTAGTAAATACCCACAACTGCATTTAGTTATGACTGCACATGTCCAGGAGGGCTGTGGGCTCTATCCCCGGTAAAAATTTACGGTGCCCCATCCACTCATCCAGGCTCCTTTTGAACAGTGTCACAGAGGTTCACTGTTTCATGTGAATTGGTAGCCCGATCCAAAGATGCAGCAGTCACTGGAAGAGAAATAGGGCATGATGGAGGGACAGATTTAAGTCGCAGGCTATATTTAGGTCCCTGGAACAGGTAGTCCTAGTCCCATTTGATTTACAGATATGCAGCAAGTTCATTAAGTTTGGGTCTTGCATTTCTCTGTAAGCCAGGCATAAATCTCCCCTAAGAAGTCAATATGATACGGAGTACAGTGACAAGCACTTTAGTCTGTCTGTGTAAGGCACATGCTGGAGCCCACTGATCTTCTTGGTTAGAAACTTCTGAGGTCTTTAACTGCTGTAGGTGCTTAGTATGGTACATTCCAAATGGGGCATTATACTCAATTATGGGGCGGATAAGTGCCTAGTATAGGGGGGGGTTATAACTTCTTTTGTTCTCGAGGCGATACCTTTACAAATTAAGTGTGCTATCTAGAAAGCTTTCCTTACTACAAGTAGACACATGGTGGTCAAAATTATGGTCGCAGTCAATATGCGATCCCAGGTTCCTTACCACTTCAAGGGTACTTACGGTACTGTCGCCGAGTTGACAATGTGAAGGGACATTGTTTGTACCAAAGGGAATGATGATGCAGTTCCTCTGCATTCAGTTTGAGACTGTGACTAACACAAGTCACTGGTTTGAGTGACTCACTCCTGCACATTGACACAGTGTACTGAAAAAGTTTAAAGCAGGCCATACAATCATGTACAAGCAGATGTGGCCAACAAGCCATCTACAGTACTTCAGTGTACCAGTGGGGCTGAAAAGGCTAGGCTTCTAAAAGCTGCGCTAGTTTACTGCCTAGTAGCAGTACATGAACCCATAATAAAATGAAACTCTTCACACCTTCAAAACACACTACTGAACAATAAATCTGACAGACTCTGTCAAACTCAAAGTCATCACATAAGAAACAAACAGAAAAGCAAAGCTGTACCTACATGGTAAATAAAAGACTAGTGACAACAAAATACAGCTTCCTCAGCCCCAATTAAGGCTTTAGTCTCCAGAATCAAGTCAAATACTTTACAAGGTAGCCCAGGTGACTGGGGGATCCTTACAAAGTTATCAAATTCTGCACTAGCGAATGGTTGCTGGCGCAAGCTGTGTTCAGATTTTCACATCATAATCCAAAATGCTTACCTAGAGTACAATAATAATAAAAGGCAGAATGTGAAGCAAAAAACATTTCTTGAACAAATGTAATGTTAATTAAATACAAAGTAGTTTGGACAAGATATTAACGTGTTCAGTGTATTACATAAATCTTAGGTCACACAAAGCTCCATGTCTCTTCACTGAACACACGGTGCACCAACTGCGATGTCCATGACTGCTGTCCATCTTTCATAAGTAAAAAGCATATATGTTTTTGCAAATAAGCACCGCATTAATGATGCAGATGTTAATGTAAACTGCTGAGTTTAACTTTAGGAAAGAATCTTGATGACAAAGCAGGATGAAGACCACAGACCGATCAAGGGGACTGATGGCAGCAAGCTCTATTCAGAGTCACATTTTTAAACAGCCTACCTGTACAGATGAAAGGAGTTTCTGCATTACTGAATGAGGATTAACTCAAGAGTCAATGTAACAGGAATCCAGCGAGAAATGAAAAAAGGAAGGGACTTCAGAATTACATACTTTTATATAATCTGCAGAGATTTTTCGTCTCCAAAAGCTAAAAACGTTTACAGACTAACAAAGCTTATCGGTAATTATTTAAATCTGGCAAAAATATGATACTAATAAAAAAAAAAAAAAAAAAATCAAGACAGAGTGCACTCACTACTCTCTAGTATAATTACCCTGTATTCCCAGTATATGAATATGTAATGCTAGTTTCTTAACATGCAGTGCAATGAAAACGTAGTCGCCCCTTCCTAATTTCTTATTTTTTTT
Source organism: Protopterus annectens (assembly GCF_019279795.1). Taxonomy (NCBI): domain Eukaryota; kingdom Metazoa; phylum Chordata; order Ceratodontiformes; family Protopteridae; genus Protopterus; species Protopterus annectens. Next base: position 1,547,589,237 of record NC_056745.1, on the reverse strand, counting down.
GCATGTTTTTCACACTTAAATGTTTCAGCTCAAACAAATTTAAATATTAGACAAAGATAACCCAAGTAAACACAAAATATAGTTAAGTGATGATTTTATTTATTAAGGAAAAAAACTATCCAAACCTACATGGCCCTATGTGAAAAAGTAATTGCCTCCCTTGTTAAATCATGAAGTAACTGTGGTTAATCCCAATTTTGGGAAAGCAGAGTTCAATTTCACTAGTCACACCCAGGCCTGATTACTGCCAGACCTGTTGAATCAAGAGATCACTTAAACAGAACCTGTCAGACAAAGTGAAGTAGGCCAAAAGATCACAAAAAGAAAGACATCATGCCACGATCTAAAGAAATTCATGCTGTGATCTAAAGAAATTCCGGAACAGATGAGAAACAAAGTAATTGACATCTCAGTCTGGAAAAAGTTAAAGCCATTTCTAAAGCTTTGGGACTCCAGCTAACCACGGTGAGAGCTATTATCCACAAATGGAGAAAACATGGAACAGTAGTGAACCTTCCCAGGAGTGTCTGGCCTACAAAAATTACCCCAAGAGCGCAGTGACGACTCCTCCAACAGGTCACAAAAGAACCCAGAACAACATCTAAAAAACTGCAGGGGTCACTTGCCTCAGTTAAGGTCAGTGTTCATGACTCAACCATAAGACTGGGCAAAAATGGCATGCATGGCAGAGTTCCAAAGTGAAAACCACAGCTGACCAAAAAGAATATAAAGGCTTGTCTCACTTTTGCCAAACATCTTGATAATCCCAAAGACTTTTGGGAAAATATTCTGTGGACTAACAAAATAAAAGCTGAACTTATTGGGCGTTGTGCGTCCCGTTACACGTGGCATAAAAGTAACAGCATTTCAAAAAAAGATCATGCCAACAGTCAAACATGGTGGTGGTAGTGTGATGGTCTGGGACTGCTTTTCTGCTTCTGGACCTAGAGGACTTGCTGTGATGGATGGAACCATGAAATCTGCTCTCTACCAAAAAATTCTCTGTAGGATTGCCTTCTGTGTGGAGTCTGCATGTCCGCCCCGCGGTTCACTGGCCTCCGAAAGACATGTGTGAAATGGGCGTGCCTTCGCTGAAGGTTGGGAGTCGGGCTGGCAACTCGGCACCATTAAAAAAATAAACTGCCAATCATTAGCGGACCAGAGTTCCGCTGTGGCAACCCCCAACAGGGAAAAGACAAACAACCACCACCAAAAAATCCTGAAGGAGCATGTCCAACCATCAGTTCGTGACCTCAAGCTGAAGCACACTTGGATTCTGCAACATGACAATGATCCAAAACACAGCAGCAAGTCCACCTATGAATGGCATAAAAAAAAAAAAAAAAAAAAGTTTTTGGAGTGGCCTAGTCAAAGTCCAGACTTTAATCCAATTGAGATGCTGTGGCAGGACCTTAAAAAGGCGGTTCATGCTCAGAAACCCTCCAATATGGCTGAATTAAAACAATTCTGCAAAGAAGAGTGGGCCAAAATTCCTCAACAGCAATGTGAAAGACTCATTGCCAGTTATTGCAAACGCTTGATAGCAGTTGTTGCTGCTAAGGGTGGCACAACCAGTTATTAGGTTTGGGGGCAATTACTTTTTCACATAGGGCCATGTAAGTTTGGACAGTTTTTTTCCTTAATAAATAAAATCATCACTTAAAAATTGCATTTGTGTTTACTTGGGTTATCTTTGTCCAATATTTAGATTTGTTTAATAATCTGAAACATTTAAGTGTGACAAACATGCAAAAAAAAAATAAGAAACCAGGAAGGAGCAAATACTTTTTCAATGTACTGTATCTAGATTTTAAGACGCTCTACATCAATTTTATTTAAACTTTTATGGAAAAAAGCTCCACTCAAAAAGGAGACGCACACCCAATGTGCAGGTCACAGTTACTTATCCATATAAAGCCACCTAAAGATAAAAGTAAACGGAAGGGCGAAATCCTAATACAAACATAACGCAGGCCAACTGCAACCGTGCAGTTTAAGGCTGGACATGGGCAACATCAGAAAGAGTCAAAGAGCACCACGATAAGTTTAATTAGCGGTCACAAATCTCCCGAGTAAAAGACAGCTGTACCACACAGTAAACACTGAAACAGCAGCATTCCCTCTGTATCAGACCAAGTGACAAGGTCATCACAACGAGACGGTGTCAGACCCAACTATATCCACATTTCTTAGGAGCAAGAAGGTATTCTGCTTATCTTACACACATAAAAATCTTCGTATTTAAAAGCGTACTACTCTTCAAACTAATGGCAATAGTAATTAGCATGAAAAAACTGACCATTCAAAAGGGGTGGCATGCTAGCTCCATCTCATCTGAAAGAGCGCATAACGAGGAAAAATACTGCTTTCACAATCTTCCGACTCAAACCAAAACTTTACTTCAATATACAAAAATGCCAACCCTCGTTCTCAATTATCAAAGATCTTTGGCAGCAATTATGTTTTCCTTTACAGATAGATAACGTTAAATATGTCTGTAAGAATATCAAGCCTGCCTTCATTAATGGGGCAAGAAACTCAAACCCTGCCCAAACTGTTGGACATGTCAAAGTGCAGCTAGACTCAACTGCACAAAGATGACTACATCAGGAAGTAAGACACCTACCACGACCCTAAGTCATTACCCAAAATACAAACTGTACCTACCACAACAGTTAACGACAAAAAGCCTCCCTAGACAGCACATTATATACCTCTATATCTATACAGGTGTACATATACATATGTGGGTGTGTACGCACGTAGACATAAACCGAGCCGGCTATGATAATGCTGACCACCTCCCATACACATCTGATCCTTTAAATCTTCATACAAAACTGCCTTTTGATTTTATTTACAAGCCTGGTGCTGTTACACACCAAAAGTCGGAAACTGAAATAAAACGCGCCCAAGCAGCTCTTTTAAATAATTTCCTTTTGCTGTATTTCCTGACTCAGCTGACATTCTACAGGCCGCAACCCAACCCTAAGAGGATCACTAACAGCAGCACCAAGCAGAAATAAAATTAATAGAATGGATAAAATCCTTTTTCACTCCTGGACACCCCAAATATTTCCAGATGTAGTGCCCTCACCGTCAGTCCTGTCCCCAAGACAATGACATCGTATTCTTCATTCATTCTGATGAATTATGTTGCTAATGATTTCCCCGGGTGCAGAAAAATGGAGTACAGGAAAGGTGCAAAGGAAACGAGGACAGAACCGCAACGAACCAGAAGTAGGAGGAGAAAAATAAAAACGGAGTGGGCGGGCTCCTAACACGTCTGTCCAAGGAACGCAGCGCCGCCTTGTAGGTTGGTAAGGGTATCAACGCCAACCTGCTTGACTGCTTGCTAGGGTCGAAGTCTGACAACGTGATTTATATATGTAAATATAAGCTCCGCGAAAGAAAAAATGGTGATCATCATCTGTCTGAGTGATATGTTATATTCAATGCTTGTAACGTAACAACTGCATACAAATCAAAGTTAATTTATGAGCGATGTAAGCATGTGCAGTACAGTCCATTTAGGGGTATACACTTAATCTGTAAGATTTTTAAAGACGTTGACCCCTTGGGTCCTGACTGTTTACCCTAAACGCCTAGACGAGTAGTTAAGTCTGTGATGTTACGTCTACTCTTAGTGCATTTTTCTGAACCCGCGTAAAGACACATACGTTAGGGTTGCCAAGCAAATGCCCAAAGTGGTACATTTTTTGTAGAAACATGAAATTTTGTATGACAAAGCATACATACGGCCAGTGCAAAGTACAGAACTTCATATTTTTGCACAAATAAAAGCTCATTCTTATATTATTTATGTTGATTATGCTATTTCATATAACATTTAGGTAGTACACAGTCGACAAAACAAATGTTTTATGGAACTATTAAAAAAAACCTAGGAAATGTTTTTTGTCCTAAAATCTCAGGACATTTGCCATTTTTCAGGTTTTTTTTTTTTTTTGTTTATTTTTTTTTTTTTTTTGCAGGATGCAATTGCCCAAAGAGGAATTGTCCCTCACAAAGAGGGACAGGTGGTAACCCTATCTCACGTGCTATAGTTTATTTACATATTTGTTGCCTCAGATTTTGCCTAATACTTCCTGGATTTCCTCATGAATATAGACCTGTTACAAGATGTATATGTATTTCTTAACTGTCCAGATTTTTGCCTAATATTTTTTGACGTGTTCCTCATCAGATTTGTGTTTTTATTTATTTATTTATTTATTTTTGGCAAATCACTGAGGACTGAAGTCACTAAATAATGATAGGAATTTGAGATTTGGACTTCATATCCTTTAGAAAATATATGTGAACGTAAACTACGTTAGTCTAGTAACTTTCTAAAAAATTAAATGAGCATTATTTAAAGCGTGTCCCTATTTTGGCCCCCCCCCCCCCCGCCCGTAGACAGTGAATTTCATTTTGTGTTCACAGATACACATATACTTATTGCCACCCTCCCCCCACTCATCTATGTGGCATTTAAAAATGATCATATCACTTGAACTTTTGCCTCACACTTAATCTGTGAACATTTTCAGCTGCTCAGTCAAAAACTATTAGCAGTATTGTTTTAGATTTGCAATCTTCTCTGTAAGCAAGCTATATATATATATATATATATATATATATATATATATATATATATGTTTTTAGAAGCATTAATCTGAGTGGACAGGTGATCCGCTGTGGTGATCCCTAACCAGGAAAAGTCGAAACAAGAATCTAGCTGGTTATAGACATCATATGGCTTAATAAAGCCCCAAATGTTTCTAACATGTTCAGAAAAAAAATGTGGTGTTTAGAACACAAAGAATATGCCTGGCTACACCCTTGCCCCCCTCCCCCCATTATTCTAGGCTTTGCCTACATTTTATGCACTAAGAGTTTGAGACATATAGGTGTATACATTATTAAATAACCAAAATAAGCTTGTACATAGTTTCCTTAACCATGACTCAATGCGTGTACTATCTAAAATCCTTCTACTCCAAAAAATGAGAACGTGCTCCACACTTTTGGGCCTTGTGCTATGATTTTAATGGCCTGAGCTATGACATTTTAATGTTCACAGGTTGAATGGTATGAAGATATGAAGCCCAGAAAATGTTTACAACTGTCTCTGAAATAAGGCGTGCTTCATGGATCATGGACAGAAATATGATTACATTGGAGGCATTGCTACTCTAACCATAGGAACTCTCGACGAGGGCAAATAGGAAACAGTCTGATGAAATGGTTTTGCTCTGAGCAACTGCTAATGCAAAATATACATATTTATTTATTGACATTTGATGTATGTGTGACGACCCACCAATGGACCAGTAATCAAGGATCCTCAATCCTCACCACTGGCACCAGTGGGGGATGTACACTGGGAGGATGACAGGTACACACACCATATTTCCAGATGCAGCTCTCTGCATCAAATGCAATTTCCCTTAAGAGCACACAGAGACCACTGTCAGTCCGGGGCTGGTTTCTTCCTCTTTTTCCAGATCCCCAATAAGACTCCCCACTGGCACAGCTATAGAGTTGAGTCCTTAGCTAGGGTTCCAAGCCAAGTCCTCCAACACTCTCTCTGTCCAACCAGTGTTTCGTGTCCCTGCCCAAGTAGCTGACACAAACACTCTTGGAGATTTGTTTTACACACACACACAGACACACAAACACAAACACACACACACACACACACACACACACACACACACACACTGGAAAGGCTGGTATAGGTTTACTAGCTATGCCCCCTTCTGCCCAGGCTATAAGATAGTTATCACTGCCACCAGAACCCCTTATCAACTACTTTAAGGCCCTTAACAAAGGATGTCCAGTCTTACTGTGTAATGTTACTATTAATACAAATGGTAGTTTGACCAAGAGCAAGGCTATTAGGAGTGGCCTACACAGTGTCACCAAATAAATATGCAAGTACTCTCAGAACTTAAATCTGTCTAGACAGATTAGCCACAATGAAAGGTTTAAATATAATAAATAATAAAAGAACAAGACAATACTAAATATATATTTACAATGACATCAGAGTTCAAAACCACAGAAAATATTTAAAACAACATTGCAGGACAGTCTCAAATAAATAAAGAAAACATGCAAACTAAGTTGTACTATATTCCTGACTGTATCTAAGAGAATTATTATACCTAGTTAACTTACTTAAGAGCAAGGCAGACGTGGTGAGTGGATATTGATGTTGTCAGATCAAAGACAGAATACAGAATGCTCTCTCTCTCACAGAGTTCTTAAATTAATATCTCAAATATTACTGCTGGGATACAGTGGATATAACAATTTTACACACCCCTGTTAAAATGCCAGTTTTTTGTGATATAAAAAATGAGCACAATAAATCCTTTCAAAACTTTTCCCACCTTTAATGTGGCTTATAACCTGTACAATTCAATTGAAAAACAAACAAATCTGTTAGGGAAAAAATATAAAAAATAAAAAACATACAATGAGCTGGTTGCATAAGTGTGCACACCCTTAAACTAACACTTTGTTGAAGCACCTTTTGATGCAATTACAGCATTCAGTCTTCTTGGGTAGGAGGCTATCAGCATGGGACATCTTGACTTGGCAATATTTGCCCACTCTTCCTTGCAAAAGCGCTTCAAATCTGTCAGATTGTGAGGGCATCTCTTGTGCATAGCCCTCTTCAGGTCACCCCACAGATTTTTTATTGGATTTAGGTCTGGGCTCTGGCTGGGCCATTCCAAAACTTTATTTTTTTTTCTGGTGAAGCCATTCTTTTGTTGACTTGGATGTATGCTTGGGGTCATTTTCGTGATGAAAGGTGAAATTCCTGTTCATCTTCATCTTTCTAGCAGACACCTGAAGGTTTTGGGCCAAACGTGACTGGTATTTGGAACTGTTCATAATTCCCTCCACCTTAACTAAAGCCCCAGTTCCAGCTGAAGAAAAGCAACCCCAAAGCATGATACTGCCACCACCATGCTTCACCATGGAGATGGGGATCTTTTGGTGATGCAAAGTGTTGTTTTTGCGCCAAACGTACCTTTTGGAATTGTGACCAAAAAGTCCAACCTTGGTCTCATCAGACCATAACACCTTTTCCACATGCTTTTGGGAGACTTCTGCCTTGCAACACTACCCCATAGCCCAGACATATGGAGAATACGGGAGACTGTTGTCATATGTAGTACACAACCAATACTTGTCAGAAATTCCTGAAGCTTCTTCAGTGTTGCTGTAGGCCACTTGGCAGTCTCCCTGACCAGTTTGTGTCTTGCCTTTTCATCACTTTTGGAGGGATGTCCAGTTCTTTGCAACATCACTGTTGTCCCATATTTTATTCACTTTTTGATGACTGTCTTCACTGTGTTCCATGGTATATCCAATGCTGTGGAAATTTTTTTGTAACCTTCTTCTGACTGATACCTTTCAACAATGAGATCCCTTTGATGCTTTGTAAGCTCTCTGCGAGCCATGGCTTTTGCTGTAGCAGGCAACTGAATAAATGTCAGAAAAATCCTACTAGGACAGCTAAACTTTATTTGGGGTTAACCAGAATCTCTTTAATTGATGGCAGCTGTGTACCCAAGAAGACTGAATGCTGTAAGTAAATCAAAAGGTGCTTCAACAAAGTATTAGTTTAAGAGTGTGCACACTTATGCAACCAGCTTATTGTACATTTTTATTTTTTTATATTTCCTCCTAACAGATTTGTTTGTTTTTCAATTGAATTGTACAGGTTGTAGGTCACATTAAAGGTGGGAAAAGTTTTGAAATTATTTATTGTGGTCTCTTTTTTATATCACAAAAACCTGGCATTTAACAGGGGTGTGTACACTTTTTATATCCACTGTTGTTTGCAGAATGACACAATTTCTTGTCATCTGACTCTATCCCAGGGAAAAAGCCCCCACTGCTGATAGCTAGCAGTATTTAGCTTCCACCTGTGAAAATACATAGACAAGGTCTTTTACTCGGATCTGTGCAGCTGTTGAAAGTCATAAAACAATAAAACACTTTCCACATCTCAAGCCTGGTAATTATGTCTCCTTCAAAACAACACAATGAGCTCCCTACTATGGACATCATGTCTCTTGCTGACATAAAGTAATTTAATTTCAGCTATATTTTTTAAGTTTTGCTGGAATTAAGTTAACCCCCCCCCATGTCCCAGTTCCCACTGTTAAAATATATGCATTTAAACCGTTACAATAGTGTATGTACATTTCTGTTTTCTTCCAGCAGGGAGCACTGTGGATCCATTTTTAAGCTTAGTACTTTATAAAATATTCCTTCAGCACATGTCTATACACACCATCTTATATGACATACAGCTCTAATACATTTGAAACAAAACATCTTACATGAATCATGTTGATATTCACAAATGACATATAATTATTTACAAAATTCCAGATAGCTGTGCTGGCAGTATCTCTCTTTCTCGCACTTTTATATAATATGAACACGTGAAACTTTATTAATGAACACAATTCGGCCGCAACTACAAAAAATAATAAAAAACGAATGGCTAAAACTCAAAATCACTTTAATACACCTTAAACTCCAGGCTGGATGCTGAAGAAGAACTGAATTGGAAGGAATATTGTTGGCAAATTAAGAAGAATGCTTGCATGTACAGTACCCTGGTTGAATGACAGAGAGAATTTTAAAATAGTCCTGAAAAGGAAAGGGTTAATTCCCTGAGACATTGATCATGTGAGGGTTTGGAGGAGTATTTAAATGTATGTGTAATTAGCAGCTAGGTCAGATGAAGTTCCAAGTAGGAATGAAATCTCTTACCAGTTGTGGTTTTATGTTGTTTTTATTTTAAAGTGTGTTAAAGTGATTTTGAGCTTTAGCCATTCATTTTTTATTGACACTTCTATATAAATCATGTTGATATTCACAAATGATATATAATTATTTACAAAATTCCAGATAGCTGGGCTGGCAGTATCACCTTTCGTGATAGTCTAGGAAAGTCCAACTTGGTAGCAGCCCATTTTCTGAGGAGGCCTAGGGAGAAAAGCTCCAAAGTATTACAAAACATTTTAAGAACAATCATTTTACAGTCTTTAAAAAATAATACAAAAAAAACTCAGTTTAAATTATTATACCAAATAAGGCATAATATGAAAACATTAGTTGGGAATGGATACAAGTTATATGACTATTATTTAATATTTAGAGAAATTTTTAACCAATTTGTAGAGAAATTAAAGGTGATTTAGTATAATACAAATGGGAATTGCAATATGAAGTGATAGAAAAGTCGGCTTATGGTACATTTAGAGAGAAAGCCAGGGGAGAGAAATTGATAGAAGTAAAGAAGTGAGTGAAGAAGGGACAGTAATGAAGTATAAGGTATGAAGAGGTATTTGTTTATATTTAGGGATATAAGTTATCCTGGTGTTGAGCAAGAACAGAGCCAAGTTTTGGCTAGGAATTCTTTCAGAATGCTTTTGAAGGATGGGTGGGAGGGTATTGGCTTGATGGATAAAGGTAAGGCATTCCAGACCTTAGCAAAATGGTACAAGTACAGATAATGCCAAGCAGGTTTGATAGGTTTGTGGACAGACAGGAGTTTTTGGTCATTGGATCGTAATGACTAACTGGGAACATAATTGTGTAGAATGTTATTTAGTGCTGGACAAGCAGATGGATGCTGAATAATTTTATAGATCATAAGATGCTGTGTATATGTTAGTTGGTGTAGTTCTAAACAATTTATACTTTTTAGTGCTATACAATGATGGGTTCTGGAAGAGGTATTTGCTACAAATTTATCAACTTATAGCATTGTTGAAATTTTGATTTTTGTGATGCCCGATGGTTAGTAAGGATGGGAGTACCATAAAAAAGTGTGGGGAGGAGGTAAGTAATGGCAAGTATAATTTAGTTGTGTTGGTGAAAAAGTTTTTGGCTCTATAAAGCATTCACAGTTTTTGATGAGTTTTTCATATGCAATTTTGTATAAGAAGGTCGAATTTAAGATTATTGTCCACTGTCTTCCCTAATAATTTGCTATGAGAAGTGACTTCAATGATTGTATTACAAAGACAGAGGACTTTAAATTTTATGGGGTTTTTTCCATGAGAGGGGGATTTGGGGAAAAAAAATAGTATTTTATGTTTTTTAGGGTTGCACATGAGTTTTGAGTTGCAACGCCATGTTTCAGTGGCTGTTAAAGCATCCTGAGTAATATTTTGGAGGTGTGCCATGTAGTCAGATGTGCAAATGAGTGTGGAGTCATCTGCATACTGATGGAGTATAGAGGCCTGTTGTGTGGATGTGTGGAGGGTGTTGGTGAGAATGTTAAAGAGGACGGGACCAAAGATAGAGCCTTGTGATACACTGGTGGAGACTGGCCGGTATGGAGAGAGGGTGGAGTGCCATTTTACTGCTGATACCTATTGGATAGGTGACACTGAACCATAGAAGGGTGGGCTGAGAGAGACCTAATAAGGACATTTAAAGCAGACGTTTGCTGTGACAAAGTGTGTTGAAGGCTTTAGACAAGTCTAGAAATGAGGAGCATCACCACAAAGAATTACAGGAAAATAGCGCAAAGCACGTTTTGTAATGGCAGCATGTTTGCTTAAAGTTGAACTTCTGAAGCTGAAGTTCTGAAACTATTATAAAGTTGCTTGTTTAAGATGCTATTTTCAAATACCAGTAGAAAGAAATACAGGAACACATTTCCTGTGGTAAAATGAAGTTTCTCTGCATTTCCAATTAGTCTAATAACTGTTTTTATTTATTTATTTGCTTGCTTTATTAAGTGGGTAAGTGAACTGGTCCATGAACCTTTTCCTACCATGATTTGGGTCATAAAGGCAAAGATATATTATACTGTATAGAGTACATTAACAGCCAAGAGTAACATAGCACACCTAACAGCCACTCATTTAAAGAGACAACAATGTAAATAAACATCTGTATGGCTCCTAAGCATGCAACAAAGTCTAGAAGATTTAGGATTTACCCCAGGCAGACTTTAATGAATTTTTCCTCAGATAGATGGCAAATGTTGGAGGCATGATGAGGAAGAAACAGGTAAGTGGGAACATCTGTTTCGGGAGTGTAATGAGTCGTCAGACTTCAAAAATTCCTTACAGAGTACTCCATCAAAAATATTGGATGAGCAAATGGGTGTAACTCAGTAAATTATTCTTTAGAGTTGGGATACAGGACCTGAATAGTAAGGCTTTGGTAAGTTTAATTCTGGTGGCTGCAAAAAAAGCAATTGCTACAAAATTTAATCAAATTGAAAAGGAGGAGCGAGGTTTGAGAGAAGGCAAGAAGTGATCAATTTATGTAATGTTGGACTGATGATAGATAAACAAAAGAATACATGTGGTATATAATGTTTGTAAATGGGAACATGTTAATATGGTTTTGTTTTATTTTTTATAAATATTTGTTTGCTTATGTCTTAAGTAATAATTCAATAAAGGTGTTAAAAATAATGTAACTTAACACTGAAATTATGTTTTTTAAGTGAAAGTGTAGTACTTCAATACTTGTTGGTTTGAATATACTAACTGTTGATGTAATGTTCTGCTCTTAATATACTTAGTTTTTCTATTAATATTGCATAGTAATTAAAATTCATTGCATATCTATAATCCCTAATCAGCCCAGGCCATACCTCAAAAGGGTCTTTGGACTAGTCTTTCATCTTGGCAAATAAATGTTAAAATAAATAAAAAAATAATTCAAGCGCAATAAATAGGAACTTAGTACACAAGCAATAAAGTAGATAATATAATGAAAACAATATGAGGCAGATAATGTACAAGAAAACGTAATGAGTGGTCCTTGTGTCAGTAAATTCAAAATAGCAGGGTCAGCAGCCTAAAAGCCTGAATATCATGAAAGAATTACATGACTAATGAGAATATGCTTAACATGCACAGAGGTGGAATGCATACAATGCCTAAAAGTTATTAATGATGTAGTAATAGAAAGACAGAGTGTGTATACCTGTAGACCAGAAGAAATGGTTAAGCACACAGTGCTTGCTAGCAGGTTACTCGGCATGTCTAAAGCAGCTGAATTTTTATTTTCAGTCTGTAAAACGTATTTCAATGCCTTTCTGAAACAAGCAAAATAGGCGATGTTCCTAATTTCATCTGGGATGTTGTTTCAACAAGTAATTGCAGTTTTTGAGAAGAGCCTTTCAGTCACTGCAAGCTTAAAGGAGGTCTAGTTAAAGTCAAGTTATTAGAATTTGTAAGTAAACACATTCTTTGTTGAACAGTCTAATTTTAAGGGGTGGAGGTACCTGTTGTGTAATATTGTAAGGGTCAATGATTTCAGAAGTAATGGCAGCCCAGCAGAGACTGGTAACCAGTTACATTTAGATATTGTCAAATAATGATGTTCCCTACTATTGGAGAGATGAACAAATCTCAGAATTTTGTTTTCTATAGCAAAGATATATTATGAGAAGACAGTTCTAAGATGATTAGGTGTGTGTATTCAGCTCTGGGGATAAGTACGCTAATGGCCAGGGCTCATCTGACTTCTGTCATCAGCTAGACGGAAATTCTGTAAGAATCACTTAACTGAGCAAGAACTTTGTTCACTATTGTCTCAGTATGTAGCTTAAAAAAAGATTGGGTTGCAAGGTAAGACTAGAATATTTTCAGGAGGATGTTGCAGGGAGAGAAAAAAACTGAAGGGTCACAAAAAAGAAGCATTGGACTTATTCTTAGTCCTTAGTGTCTATGCAGTTCCAAAGAGCATGATGTTAGATGTAAATGTGTTGATAATAAGCTTGTTAACCATTTCCAAATATATTTGAAATATTTCCGCAATGTCTTATCATGTGTTGAATTATTTTATTTGACATTTGTTTACTGGGAAAGTCAGCCTGGGAAATTATCCCATTTTCAGTAGAGGCCTGGGGAGAAAAACGTCACATTGGCATAATACAGTTATACTAAAATAACAAAGTTATTGCAAAAATATAATACAGAAGAACATAGTAACGTAGTAAAAAATTCACAATTTTGTTTCATACAGTGTGTATTTATATATGCAGACTGCAAATATTTGGACAGATATAAACTGACAAGAAACACATTATTAGTAGTTAAAGATTTCACAAGTTACAGTTTATAGAGATGACATTATACACACTGAGTGCACACTTTGGAACAGAGATGACTAGATTACAAAGCCTTGACAAAATGACATTTGTCCTTCATCTAAAAATTAGAATGACTATGTTCAGAGACAAGGAAATGGTAAGAAGTATCCCAGGAGTGGGAAGAAGGAAGGGACCAGTTCAGCCTGGGGTAGTGCAGGAACAAAAACAAGTCTTATTTAGGTGGTATTTTAATAGGTGTTTGAAGTCAGAGATGTTAGCAGTAGATCTAACTTGCTGATGGGTATAATTCCATTTTTAATTAACTGACTATGAGTACAGACTATGGCCAGAGAATTTATGGGGCTTATATATGCTGATAAGGTGCTGTTCATTAGATCAAAGTTGTCTATTAGGGTGGCAGGAATGGAGAATAGAACTAAAAGCAGGGAGGTCATTGTCTTTGTGATTAGTGTTTTGTGTGGAGATAAGCTCTATGTAATGTAAGTAGGGAGGCAGTTCAAGCCAATTCAATACCTTAAGAGCAATACAGTGGTGGATTTTGTCAGCATTATCACAACAAGACTAAGATAATGTCCAGGTAATATAACTATTCTTTCATTCCACACTATATTGTATTTCAGTACTCATCTTCAGTGATGACCATCATAACCCTAGTCCACTGTGTAAGAACACTGTCATCACCCCAGAAATGATGCCTGTTCCAAACTATTTGATATAATGATGGCCCACTTCAGCACTAGAAATATTTAACAAAACATAACTTTTACATAGTTAGCTCTCACTATCTTTACTGTGATGATAATGGCAAGTGCCAGCATAGCCAGCTGGAGTTTTGCAAAGAATGATATGTCCTTTGAATATCAAACTGATTTATATAAGATGCTTGTGTTGCAAATGTATTATAACTGTATGTCATCGGTATATCAAACTGATTTGTACCAGTGCTTGTGTTGAAAATGTATTTGTGAGGTTTGTTTGTGTTAAAATGCATCAACAGTGCACCCTGCTGGAATGAAAAGAAATGCACTTGTATTATTGCAACTGAATTAAATGCACCAGCTACGTACTTTAACACAAATATGGGAAATGTAACTGAGCTGTTAAACTATTAAAATGGTACCCCACAGTGCTGAATAGTACCAGAGATGCTAGGTCTGGAAAAAGCCTTTGTTCATTAGCTCAGTAAAAAGAGAGGATGCCCCAAGCACTGCCATAAACATTTAGATGTGTATTGTAGCCTTGTATGCTAAATTCCTGTCTCAGATTTAAAGGGAAACACCGTGAGAACCTAAAGTCAGGTGATAAGATGAGGTCATTCTGCCAGCCCTCTTGGAAATTATATTTTAGATATTACAAAGAGAACTCTCAAAATATTGAGTATTCTGACTAGAAAGACTGCTCACATATTTCATCTTGCCTTGCCTATATAAGTTATTAAAGAGCAGTAAAGTCTTCTAGATTCAGTCAGGAATATAGTGAAACTTAGTTTAGAGATTGTTTCCTTTATTTGTATGAGTCTGTCCATCAATGTTAATTTCAATATTTTCTGTGATATGAACTTTGTGGGTTTACTGTAAATATATATTTAATATGTTCATGTTCTTTTATTATTTATTATTACATATATTTAAAACTTTTATTGTGGCTGGTCCTTGTAGAAAGTATCTAACCTTTGAGAGTACTTATATTTATTTAGTGACACTGTGTGAGCCACTCCAGAAGACCTAGCTGTCTTGGTCACCTACTATCATTTGTATTAGTATTAATATTGCACCACATAATTGGATACCCTTTGTAAGAGCCTTATAGTAACTGACTGGTGGCAATGAATCTACCTTATAGTCTGGGAAAAGCTGGTATAGTGTGCAATCTGTGCCAGCCTTCCCCAGGTGTGTGTGTGTATGTGTGTGTGTGTGTGTGTGTGTGTGTGTGTGTGTGTGTGTGTGTGTGTGTGTGTGTGTGTGTGTGTGTGAAAATTGAATCTTAAAGAGTGTGTGTACCAGCTACTTGGGGCAGGAACATGAAGTACTGGGTTCACAGTTCACAGAGAGGGTGTTGGAGGACTTGGCTCAGACACTTGGCTGAGGACCTAACCCTGCAGATGTACCAGTGGGAAATTTTATTGCGGACTTGGAGGGAGACAGATATAGAGACATTCAGACCCTGGGCTGAATGTGTTCCCTGTGTGCTCTTAAGGAAATTTGTACTTGATGCAGAGAGGTCTTCATCTGGAAATACTGAGTGTATCCATTTGTATTCCAAGTGCACATCCCTCTGCAGTGTCAGTGGTGAGGATTCAGACTGCTTGATTACTGGCCCAGTGTGGGGATGTCACATATTGGTGGCAGTGGTGGCCATCACATATTGGTGGCAGAGTGGTGGGATCATCACCTGCTCACATATTGTTGAGCAGGGGTCTGGATATCGAATTCCTGTAGCCTGTAAGCACTTTGTACTCTCAGCAGCCACACCGTAAATATTCAGAGTTTCATATCACAATAGTTTTATTTATTTACTTTTTGTTAGCTTAGAAGGTCAAAGAGAGCAGGCAAGATGTCGGCAGAGGATTGTGGCAAACTGACAAGGAACCAGTTGGCTGAGATGTGCCAAGCCAAAGGACTAGGGCATGCCAACCTGACCAAAGGGGAAATTATTGCAGCCTTAATCACAGCTGCAGCACAGACCAGCAACCAGGAGGATAACCAGTTTGGTGTTGGCAATTTGCAGACCTCAGAAACAGGACAGTTCAATTCCTCAGCGGGCTTAAAAATCCATATGTTAAAGAGAGTTAAACTGGTGGCCAAATGTTTGGAACTAGAATCATCAGAGATACTACAGCATTTGGAGGCTGGAGAAAATGAGAGGCAGAGACAACATGAAAAGGAAATTCTGACTCTTTGCCAGGATCATGGAGGTAATGAGGAAGGAAGTAACTGCACCCCAGAAGCAATAAATGTCAGTAAACTTCTTTCTCAGTACCAAGAAGGTGATAATTTTGATAGTTTTATTCATATATTTGAAAGAGTATGCAAATAATATAATGTTGACTGAGGGCTCTGGATACAGTTCCTCACCCCCTTACTCCATGGTAAAGTTGTAACTGCTGTTTCTAAATTCTCTGATACAGATTGCTTAAAATATGAGAAAGTTAAAAATGTTTATTGGAAAGTTTTAAGTTAATACCTGAAGCTTACAGAAAACAGTTTTGTGAGCATAGACACAAGGCAGATGAAAGTGTGTGTGATTATATTGCTGGGTCAAGCACTTATTTTCATAGGTGGGTGAGTGGGTGTCAGGTCACCACTTTTCAAGGGCTGGTAGACCTTTTTTTTTTGAGGAAACAAGCCCTTACATTTTGCCTGAGGACATGAGAATCTTGGTAGACAGGGAATGCAACTCTGCAAATGAGTTGGGGAAAAGGGAGATCTATAACTAGCAAGCAGGGCATCACTGCACAGAAAAGGGATACCCAGTGCTGCACATGGATATAAGGGAACCTCTGGTGAGCAGCCTAAACCAACCCAACAGAGTCCACCAGTAACAGAGGAAGCCACTAGTTCAGGTACATGGCCAGGATCAAGGGTTAAATGTTTTAAATGTAACCAGTGGGGCCATGTAGCATATAGATGTCCATGGAGGCAAGGTGGGGAACAAAAGTTGGGGGAGCCAGCAACTGGGAATAACAGCACACCAGTGATAAGTTGTCTGGAGACAACAGGGGTACCAAACTACCAGCAGAGTTTATATCCGATCTTGGTGGATGGAAAACTACACACAGCCTCTGACATAACCATTGCAGAGCCTGCAGTGGTTAAAGAGGAGCAGTGCTTACATAGGCTTTAGGAGGATCCCATTCCAAATGCCTCTGGCCAGGGTTCATCTTGAGTGGGAGTGTGGAAAAAGAAGCAAGTAAGTAGATGTGTTTGAGTATATCCCTGCAGATGCCTTGATAGGGAATGATTTTGATAATGCAGTACCTTGTGTGCATGCAGTGACATGCAGTCAGGCTTGGAGGCAGGCATGTGGGTCTGGTAGCCTGGGGGAGACCCAGACAGACCGCACACCTGAAGCAAGGACAGGTGATGTGGCTACTTCAGGGAGGGAGCTACCCTGTAGCAGTGAGACTGAAGGTGAGCCAGAGGTGCTGGTTTGTACTGATGTTCCCTTGGACAGAGTGACTGCAAGGGCAGAGGTGAGTAGTAGCACCTAGGCTGACAGTGAGGTACCACTGTCAGAGGATGCCAGACTTATTGTGGAAGAGGAACTGGGAAGAGTTATAAAGAGATAGTTGAGACAGGCTCAGCTCTCAGACCATTCACTAAGAGGCTTGAGGGAGGTGGCTAGGGAGGTGCCTGATTCTCAAGGAAAAGGGGAATCTAATCTGTATACTGGGACAAAGAGTTACTGTATAGAGAGTGGACCCCTGAGGGAAGGCTAGAAGGTGAGGTAATACATTAGTTGGTAGTGCCCAGAGCCTACCATCTGACACTTCTAGCCATAGCCCATGACATTCCTTTTGCTGGCCATATGGGCATAAAGCATACCAAGAGATATATTGTGCAGAACATTTATTGGCCTGGGACTGCCAGGGATGTAACAGGGTACTGCAGGATCTGTGAACAGTACCAAAAAGTAGGTAAGGCAGGAGACAAGGTAAAAGCTCATTTGATGCCTTTGCCTGTGATTGAGGAGCTATTGCAGAAGGTAGCTATGGATATTGTGCAGCCTCTGAGTACCCCAAGTTCCACAGGGAAGATGTATATCCTAGTGGTAGTAGATTATGCTACTAGATATCCTGATGAGGTGGCTCTGTCCTCCATCGAGGCAGAGAAGGTGACAAATGCTTTGCTAGAGATTTTCAGCAGGGTAGGTTTCCCAAGAGAGATACTGACTGATAGAGGTGCCAATTTGATGTCAGACCTGCTGGCTTGTCTGTGGGAGCACTGTGGGATGAAGCACCTAAAGACCACTGCCTACCACCCCCAGACTAATGGTCTTGTGGAGAGGTTAAACTCTACACTAAAGAACGTGCAACAGGCATTTGCAGACCAGTTTAAGAGAGGGTGGGGCAAATATTTGCCCCATCTATTGTTTTCTTGCAGAGAGGTACCCCAGGAATCCACAGGTTATTCACCCTTTGAGTTGCTGTATGAGCTTAGGGTGAGGGGACCTTTAGATTTGATTCATGATGAATGGGAGGGTGAGTGTGAATCCCACAAGGAGTCTGTTGTGGCATATGTCCTAAACCACAGGACAAGGCTCAGGGAGCTCATCGGCTTGGCCCAGGAGAACCTGGCAGAAGCCCAACAGCAGAAAAAGGTCTGGTATTACAGGAATTTTCAAGCCAGAGAGTATGCTGTGGGACAGCAGGTTATGGTGCTTATTCCTGCCAGACACAATAAGCTGCAGGCAGCTTGGGTGGGACCCTTCAACATGGTAAGGAAGGTCAGTAATGTTATCTACATAGTAGAACTGCTAGACAGGAGGCAGGAGCACAAATTATACCATGTTAATATGATGAAGCTTTACCATGATGGGGAGGCCTTTGTGCTGTGTACTTGCAGTGGGTGGCAGGAGAAGTCTGAGGGGGATCTGGTGACTGAACTCCTCAGTGAGGCTCAGACTGACACCTCAGTGGAAGGGGTAGCAATGTTCCAGAGGCTATCCCCTACCCAGGTTTGAGAAATCTGAGTAGTGTTACAGGAGCTTGGAGCCATGTTCACTGGGAAACCAGGGTGCCCCCACCTGGTGCAGCACCATGTGGATACAGGGCCCCAAAGACCTATAAATCAGGCCAGGCAGACTTTGAGGGGGACATACAGGAGATGTTGGAACTGGGAGTAATCCAGGAGTCCAGGAGTCCCTGAGTCTCCCCAGTGGTGCTGGTACCAAAGAAGGATGGTAGCACCAGGTTCTGTGTGGACTACAGAAAACTAAATAGTCGCACAGAGTCAGATGGTTACCACCTGCCTAGGACCGATGATGCCTTAGAACAGCTGGGTGGGGCTAAGTATCTGACCACTATTGATCTTATCAAGGGCTACTGGAAGGTGCCCTTGACTCCCAAAGCTAGAGAGAGGTCAGCCTTTGTGACTCCCTTCAGCTTGTATGAGTTCATGAAGATGCCTTTTAGGATGAAAAATACCCCAGCAACTTTCTAGAAGTTGGTTTATCATATCTTAACAGGAGCAGGAAATCATGCCCTTGCTTACCTGGATGATATTGCCATCTACAGCCATTCCTGGCAAGAGCATCTTTAGCATGTCAGGGAGGTGCTGGGCAGACTGCAGAGGGCAGGGTTGACCATTAAGCCCAGTAAGTGTCAGGTGGGTATGGCAGAGGTATCTATCTGGGACAAAGAGTGGGGAGTGGTAAGATCAAGGCAGAACCTGCCAAAGTGGAAGCCATTCAGGTATGGCCTACCCCTGTTACCAAAAAGCAGGTGAGGGCATTCCTAGGGACAGCAGGGTACTGTAGAAAGTTTGTCCCTAATTATAGTACCATAGCTGGTCCCCTCACAGACCTGAGAAGGAAAAACAGGCCAGATAAGGTAGTGTGGACCCA
The DNA here is from genome assembly GCF_019279795.1 of Protopterus annectens. Taxonomy (NCBI): domain Eukaryota; kingdom Metazoa; phylum Chordata; order Ceratodontiformes; family Protopteridae; genus Protopterus; species Protopterus annectens. Next base: position 1,547,569,547 of record NC_056745.1, on the reverse strand, counting down.
GCATGTGAACAGGCATTCTAGAAGCTTAAAGGAGCTTGGGGAGGACCCCCCTGTGTCAGCAAATAATTTTTTGTGCAGGTGGATGCTTCAAACCATGGGGTGGGGGCTGTACTTATCCAGGTTTCCTCAAAGGGAGAAGAGCACCCGGTGGTATATCTCAGCCATAGACTCCAACCTGGGGAGGAATGTAATGCAGCTGTACAAAAGGAATATCTAGCCATAGTACTTCCACTACAGAAACTTTAGCCTTATCTGTATGGAAGGAAATTCACTGTAGCTACAGATTATAGTTCCTTTATATGGCTACATAGAACCAGCCAGCAAAATGCCGGGTTATTAAGGTGGAGCTTAGGATTCCAGGCATATGATATAACAGTACAACACCATACTGGGGTCAGCAATGCCAACACAGATGGGCTGTCAAGACAGGGAATGGGGTAACATATTCACAGATAGGCTTATTTCTGTCAAGCTATGTTTTTCAAGAGGCTCTTGAAAAACTAGCTTGATTCTTTGAGGGGGGAGAGATGTGATGATATGGGCAAGTGCCAGCAAAGCCAGCTGGAGTTTTGTAAAGAATGATATGTCCTTTGAATATCAAACTGATTTATACAAGATGCTTATGTTGCAAATGTATTACAACTGTATGTCATTTATATATCAAACTGATTTGTACCAATGCTTGTGCTGAAAATGTATTTTTGAGGTTTGCTTGTGTTAAAACATATCAACAGTGCACCCTGCTGGAATGAAAATAAATGTACATGAATCACTGCAATTGAATTAAATGCACCAGCTAGCTTACTTTAACAAAAATAAGGGAAATGTAAAATGAGCTCTTAAACCATTAAATTGGTACCCCACAGTACTGAATAGGACCGAAGACGTTAGGTCTGGAAAAAAGCCTTTGCTCATTAGCTCAGTAAAAAGAAAGGGGAAGCCCCAGGCAATGGCATAAATATTTAGACATGTATTGTAGCCATCTATGCTAAATTCCTGTCTCAGCTTCAAAGGGGAACACTGTGAGAACCTAGATTCAAGTGACCAGATAAGGTCATTCTGCTAACCCTGTTGGAAATTATATTTTAGATATTACAAAGAGAAATCTCAGAATATTGAGTATTCTGTTTGGAGCCTGATTAGAAAGACTGCCCACATATTTCATCTTGCCTTGCCCACATAAGTTATTAGGGAATAATAAATTCTTCTAGATTTAGTCAGGAATATAGTGAAGCTTAGTTTAGAGATTGCTTTTCTTTTTTTTGTATGAGTGTGCCCATCAATGTTAATTTCAATGTTTTCTGTGATTTGAACTCTGGGTTGCTATAAATATATATTCAATATTTTCATGTTATTTTATTATTTATTATTAAGTATATTTAAAACTTTTATTGTGGCTGGTCCCTGAAGAAACTATCTAACTTTGAGAGTACTTATATTTATTTGGTGACAGTGTGTGGGCATTGCAGAAGGCCTAGCTGTCTTGGTCACCTACTATCATTTGTATTAGTATTAATATTGCACCGTATAATTGGATACCCTTTTTAAGTGCTGTATAGTAACTACCTAGTGGCAGTGAATCTACCTTATAGTCTGGGCAAACCTGGTAGATGGGTAATCTATGCCAACCTTTCCCAGGTGTGTGTGTGTGTGTGTGTGTGTGTGTGTGTGTGTGTGTGTGTGTGTGTGTGTGTGCGCGTGAAAATTAAATCTTAAAGAATGTCTGGGTCAGCTACTTGGGGCAGGGACATGAAGCACTGGGTTTACACAGAGAGTGCTGGAGAACTTGGCTTGGACACTCGGTTGATGACCTAACTCTACTCTGTACCAATGGGGAATCTTACTGAGGACCTGGAGGGAGACAGATATAGAAACATCCAGACCATGGGCTAAATGTGTTCCCTGTATGCTCTTAAAGAAATTGTACTTGATGCAGAGAGGTCTGCATGTAGAAATACTGAGTGTTTCCATTTTTATTCCAAGTGCATGTCCCTTTCCTTTGTCAGTGATGAAGATTCAGGCTCCTTGATTACTGGCCCAGCATGGGGATGTCACATATTGGAGACAGTAGAGGCCATCACATATTGCTAGCAGTGGTGGGCATCACATTTACAAATTTCTTAGCAATGATACTTCATTCTCAATGCCAGGCTATAATGATTTTGGGAAAGATAGAACCCTGAAATGTACAGGTGGAGTTTGCTAAGAAGTTTGCACTTCTTATCTCCGTCTTCCATTAATATCAGACCACTAAGGTATTGAAAGAAGTTTATAAAAACTTTTATTATCCAAATAGCGGCACATCTAAACTATACTAATAACAAGTTTAGACAGACTACCACAGCAGAAGTATAGAACTAAATAGATGGGCCAGGTTATTCTGAAACATTAATTTCAATCATAGTTCACAATCTTGATTGGCAGTAGAAATATGCAATTATTATTCAGAGGCTGTTGGTCAGCATATTTCTCACACACTGTGTACTTTCTTATTCCTTTATTCATATAGTTACACAAACAAAGCTGTCTTCATTATGGAACAGAGAGAACAGACCAAGGCCTTTCCTTTGGTTCAGAACAAAGTAGCACTATAAGCTTATCTACCCTATACAGGTATGTGGAGTTTAATGTCCGGGATAGGTTTTATCCCATAGAACATTAAGTGACTCAGACTTTAATCAAACACTGTATACTTTGCATTGTGCTTCACTTAAAGTCTTTCTGCTCAATGTTTGACCACATTTATATCCGCTTAGTACAATATGGACATAAATGTGGTCAGACTTTAAGCTGCACACACCTGTAATATTATACAATTTGATGTAAACATTTCTGACCTGAAATACAGAAATCTATTTTTTCAGTTGTAATGTCTGAAATAATTCTGCTAGAGTAAATTCATCCTGACACCTATAGTTTTAATATTTCAATATAGGTATAACAGGCTTGTTATCCTATTGGCTGGAGTGCTCTGAGCTGCAGCACTGAGGAATTACTATAATTTGATTTCGACAAACTACACCAAATCTTAAAATTTTCTCAGTTCTTACAATACCAGGGAAGTACTGCTCACTGTATTTTATTGTTGTCTTACAAGAGAGAGATCTGCTGTTGTTATATTTATAGCATTTTACTGCATTTTTTACTGATCTATGGAGAATGTATCAGCCAAGTGTTATAGGCCGTCTTGGATACAGTGAGAAAGGAGAAGGGAGAGAAGGCTAATTATTACCATATCTGAGTGGCTGATCACTGTTGGCTTACATATAAATCGAGTTTTAATTGGTTACTTATAGTTTTCTGGCTTGCTATTTATTGCTCTGCTTTATGCATCATTGTGCCGAGCAGCACTGTGAGTAATGCCACCACAGCTGATACCAAACAGTAGAAACTGAGGACTTTTCTAAAGTTTCCCTTTTAAGTGACCTGTCAAATTGCCTTTGTTTTTGCTATTGGCAAGTGAGCATGCATGAGGCTTTAATGTTACAGAGTCATTTTAGGTTGAATGGCTGCGACAACTTACCTTTAGCCACACTCTTAGCAAAAGTACATTGCTACTATTTATGTAGTCACTTCTGTGCTGTATCAGTTCTCCTCTCCTTTTCTCTCATACTTACTACTTTCAAATTGTCCTGTTGCTGTTTAACCTCTTATACAAGCATAATTACTGCTTAACCTGCTTATTAACAGTATTGCACTTGCACTTCCGAAGTTGTTGTAACCTTTCCACCTTGTTGCTTGAAATTCTCTGCATCCTCCTTGCTAATCTCCACTTAATCTTGTCCTTCTTGTTGCTTAAGCTTCCTTGCACCTTCATTAGTTACTGTGACCTCTGATTCTTTGATCTTCATACCTATCAAGCAAATCTATATTTTGATAAACTTGCCTCTTATAAATCCTAACCTCAGCTTGCCAAAATGGAATATCAGCAGTCTTTTATCTCTTCTGTTGCCAGCTTCACAGCAATGGAGATTCTTAGTCAGTGTAGGAACTGCCAAACGATCACTGGCAATGAATCGGTTCTTGACACACATGATACAGTCTGTGCAAGATGTAAGTATCTGCACAGTACAGATGCTACTCTCTCACCAAGTAAGATAGTCTGTGAGTACCACTTATTACCACCTGAACCCCTACATAAATGTAATAAACCAACTCATTCTGAGTTTGTCAAAAATTAAATTTCCAAGCCTAAACCTCTTAGAATTAGTAAGACAAAGCCTCAGCAGAAATTTACAATCATGACATTGCTGCTATCATACATAGAAAGGAGTCATCTGGCTTCAGAGTGTAAATTGCCTTATGCCACTAAAACCACAAATACAAATACACTGTGGCTCCATTGTCAGGAACACTGACTACATGTTTACAAGGCTGGATAAAACAGGGTGACAGTTGTCTCTCCATCACCAGGATCCATAATGTTGCAAGGGCCCTTCAGTCCCTTACACTGGGCAAATATGAATATGATGTCATTCTAGCTCATGTTGGTGTGAATGACTTCACCCTAAGGGGCATACAGAGATGTATGATAGATATAATTATGCATGTGTCTAATGCAGGCGAGACATTTGTTCTGAATGGAATCTTACCTTCACCTACAATGATGCCTAAGTATAAAGATCAGATTATTGCCTTCAACAATTGGCTAAGTACTTGGTGTCATTGTGGAGGGGGGTGGGGTGGTATCCATTATGAGTCAGCTTGAAATGAGATGGTAGACAGACCAACTGACTTGCTTTTCAAAGGATGGTGTGCACCTCTTGTTCCATGGTTTCCACTGGCTAAGGTCCATGCTGCCCCATAGTGCCCTTTTTAGGCAGAGTCCTGCTACTGGACATTCCAGCATAGCATATAAAATTATGAAAATTTCAAATCTGAACTGTCAACATTGCTCTTCTCAATACCAGAAGTCTAAGTTACAAATTACCTGATCTTGATGCTCTCATGGAACTTCAACACATCCATGAATGTGCTGTTACTGATACTAGGTTTCAGTGTAAAGATCGCATTCCCTCCATACCCAAGTTTAGTGCTTATCACACATTTAGACCTGATGGAAACTGCAGGAGAATTTCATATTTGTCAGAGAGTATATCTCCTCTAAGCAGATACCCTGACCTGATGGAAACTGCCGGAAAATTTCATATTTGTCAGAGAGTATATCTCCTCTAAGCAGATACCCTGAGACTTGGAAACAGATGTCAGTGAACCCCAGATTACTGTAAACAAAATAAATGATCAATTTATTGCTTGTTATTGGACTCCCCAGATGAAGTGAAAGATTCCTAAATTTACTTTTTGAAATACCCATAAAGTACAATACATTTTTGATGGATGATTTTAATTATCCATCAATAAACTGGTTCAATTACACCATAAAAACTGGTTATGCCCAGAGATTTTTGAGCTTAATAAATAATAAAAATTAGTTTATCAATTCACTAGGGGACTAAATATTCTACACCTTGTAATTGCCAGTATAGCCCTCTTATGTACCATACCTCTAATTTCCCCTTCCTTGGGCAAATATAATCATAAAACTAGTGACCTTTCATTTTAAGTCTCAAATGACCCCCTTAGTAAACAAATCTGAATTTAAGGACTTCAGTAAATGAATTTTTTTAAGCTTTATTATGAACTCTATTTTTAATATTACCAGCTGAGTATTCCTTGTTTCTACATATGCTAGTAATGTTCTCTCCTTATTTTCAAGCTTAGCTTATCCTCCTCCTTTCACTCCTCTATCCACACTCAGCATTTTCCACCGTCCCCTGTAAATATGCACTAATTTAGTAATGTTACTACTCTGGACTCTGGATTTGTGTATGATACCTGCTATTCATTGTTTTACTTACTTTAACTGTATTCCCCCACTTCTCTTTCTCCACCCTCATCTCTCCTTTCCACTATGTACTGTAAATATGTATATAACTGGGCAATACAACTAGCCATCTCTGTACAATAAATTGTTATTGCTTATATATATTTACCAGTTCTGTAAAATATCTGCCATGTGTATTATCTGCACATTCCCAGGCTGCGAATGAAATTAGTCGGTGCTGATCAGTACTCCAACCCTGCTAACAAATGCAATAAATAAATGAACAAATGGACAAACAAATGAATGAATGGCGTTCTACTCACACCCAGAAAAGTGCCTAGACATGTCAATCACCACTAGAACCAAATATTTTGGGAAGTTCTAAAACAAATTACCCTGGTGGTCCACAAGTATAAATAAACTCCATAACAAAAGGAAAATAAATACTTAAACTCCTACAATAAATCTAACTCTGCCCACATTAAATAATCAGCCAAAAGGATCAGCAAAGCACTGAAAGCTTCCATCAAAGAAAGCAAAGCTAAGTATGAGCTGAAGCGGGCATCTGTAGCCAAGTAAAACTATAAGCCCTTATTTAATTATAAAATAAACAAAATTATACTTCCGTTCTAAATAAAATAACTAGAAAAAACAAAAGAACGTACGAAAATACCCAAATAAAACATTTAATCAAAACGAATCATACAGTAAGCACTTTTTAAATGCTTGAGACCTTTCCTTTACAAATAAGCAACAAAGTCATCCCTGTTGTTAAGACCTGGTGGAAAGCAAGCATTCAGCCTAACTTGCCACATATATTCTCAACAACTTAACTCATCTTCATCATCAAAAATTGTATCATAATTAGGTACTTCATCCAAAATTAAAAACTTAAAATTAACCAGACATTTATTGGCTTTATAATGCTTAACTAAAGCATTTTTACATCCCCAGTCTCTACAGCATGTTTATGCTCATACATACATTTGTAGAGCTCTCTACTTGTTCTCCCCACATAAAATGAGGTGCAAGACTGGCACATTACCAAATAGACTACAAATCTACTTTTGCATGTAAAATAATTATGCTGAAGATGAGTTAAGTTGGAGAGAATATATGTGGCAAGTTAGGCTGAATGCCTGCTTTCCACCAGGTCTTAACAACAGGGATGACTTTGTTGCTTATTTGTAAAGGAAAGGTCTCAAGCATTAAAAAAAGGCCACCCACATGGGAGGTGTTAGGTGCATAATTGGTGCATATACTATTTAAATTGTGTCTATGAGATGTAGCATCATTCAGTCTGAAAAAGTCATGGTGAATGACGAAAGCGCCTACTGTATGATGTGTTTTGATTAAACGCTTTAATTGGGTATTTCCATATGTACCTTGTTTAATTACGTCAGAAAACTAAGAAACAATATCCAGTAATCTTCTGAATTAAACTACAATGGCACTATCCACTCACATTCCATAGACATTCTTGTAGATAAGTGCAGTGAAACTTCAATCAAGAAACAGTCCGTGATATCCCACAAATCCCTGAATCCTTGACAACACTTAAGATATTAAGAGAACATGCTATAATTGTACTCTCAAAGGTCAAAAATACCACTTCAGTGATTGAAACAACTTACCTGGATGCCTAATAAATAGCATCAAGCATCCCCTTGTAGAACCCCTCCAGAATTTGTTCTGCCTAAGCCTAACCATAGTGTACGACCCTGAAGTATCGACAACTGCTGCAGTGAAGTCCTATTGTAATGAGGGCTCTACTGCAGACCCTGGAACTACAGATGTATCAATCTCATTACTATAATTTGAAAGCCCATAGAGCATTTATATTGGACTTTTAAACTGTGATATCAAAAATATCATTCACCTAGACCTTCAGCATGCTGTAAGGCAGAGAAAAACAGTCCAGCTTCAAGAGCAAGCATCTAATCTAGAAGGTGTGCTAATTCCTTGCCATAATGCAACTTTACAGGTTGTCTAGGACCAGAAGTCAAATGTTGCTAAAGAAAGCTGACAGGTTAGGCACTCATACATACCACAGCATACACTTACAAAACAAAACAAAACAGAAAAAAATGTATGTATGTGCATATATATATATATATATA
>NC_056745.1:1547496603-1547556603 GCF_019279795.1 Protopterus annectens | reverse complement strand
TGGTATTGTAAGTAAGTTAACAGACTCAAACATGGACCCATATGTGGTCAGGCAAGTAGCAAGCTCCGATAGTATGTAGCAGGCTCCACCTGTGAAAGTAATCAGTGGTGTATGTCAGGACTGGTGCTGGGACCTCTTCTATTTGGCATATACTTCTTGGACTTCCAAACTGCAAATCCGGGCCCATGGCTAAGAAAGTTTGCGGATGGCTGCAAGTTAGGTATTGTTATATGATCCCCCTTGACATAGCAACACTACAGCAAGAACTAATTCTCACTAAACATAGGTATAATGAAGAAGGGCTAAAATTAAATGCAGAAAATTATAGAATTGTTAAATTTGGCAAACAACTCTCTTCTCCAGCTTAGAACTTCGTTAGTATCCCTCTCCAAACTGATATGGTAGTCAAGGATCTTGGCACTTGAGTGTACAACTCCCTCTCTTTGCATCAACATATAGCTTTAATAGTCAGGAAATCCTTTTATTTAGCACAGCTGATATCTAAAGGTATTTCATCCATGCTGAAAGAAATTATCCTTCCACTGTACTCTTCTCAAATTAGTCCAAATATAGGCTACATTGTCCCTTCTGGTATTTATCTGTCTTTTCACATTGCACAGGTAGAAAGACCTTGGCACTTCTTGACTAAAAGAATCATTGATCTAAAGATCCTTAGCTGTCAGGAAAGGCTTGAAGCCCTATCCCATTACTTGGTGTCTGACAGACTCTTACATAGGGATCTGTGTCTCTCTCAATACTTTGCCTTCCATTCCATGAAGGACCCGACCTTTTTTCCCCTTTGCACATGGCCACCATCTGCCACCAGCTCCTCTCATCATTCACTGAGTCTTCTGGAGGATCCAAGTCTTTTTGATCTCTTGCATCTCCAAAAGATAAACAGCATTATCTATGGAGTTAAGGATTTAAACCTCCACCAGCCTAAAAATAAAATGTGTTGGAAAGACAGAGTTATTGACCAAAGATTACTTCATCTCTGGAACAGGCAGGGATACAGTAACAAGGATATACATGTGTGTTCCTGTGTATATCCTTGTTACTGTATCCCTGATTCAAGTTCTCATTCAAGAATACTGCTATTATTTGTTTTGTAGCTTGGCTAAAGCCTAAAATGGGTTTTGAACCAGTGGTTATCATGAGAAGAAAGAAAGAAAGAAAGAAAGAAAGAAAGAAAGAAAGAAAGAAAGAAAGAAAGAAAGAAAGAAAGAAATGGACTTCCACAGAGTCACCCATGGCCTAACATGCTTTGTCCTTATGGAAGTGGGAGGTACATCATGATGGTGGGTAATGACATGGTGCTAATGGTTATAGGACATATTTACCTTATAATTCCTATGAGTTTATGACATCATAATGATACTCTTTCTGTGTTTTTCTGATACCCAGATTTCATGTATCATGAGTCAATTGAAGCAATGAAGTCAACACTAGAAAAATATAAGAAACATAAGTGCAGAATAAAACAACATAGATAACCATGAAAAAAAGCTTTTATTCTTGCAATACTTTGATGTCTTTGGCTCACTGCATTCAAATGGAGTTGCAGTATTCCAAACCGTTTGGATGTAAATATTCTTCCAGAAGTCATTACCATACCAATAAAAACATTTTAAAAACATTGTTACTAACACATATCTATTACACATGAAATAAGTTGAATTAACTTCTGCATTCAGTCTCGAAGAAAGCAAGGTAGCATACTTTTCAATATGCATTGCTTCATATCTGAGTAGAAATTGGTTAGCATTTCTCCTATTACTTTTTGCAACAAAGAGTATAACACATTTTAAGCTAGCATTGTCTCTTGAATGACATTCAATTACATGCAGTGTGACAGAGCTTACAGGAGATATACCATTAACATCCCAGATGTGTTCTTGGATAGAGGGCATACAGTAGCTAGAGTTCAGTCACCATCTATCTGAAATTAAGTTACATTTTGGCCACAAACTATTATATGGTTCCAGTCATCCCTCTTTATCTGCAACTGTTGGTAGGTGGTAACTACCTTGCGAATTTTAGGCATCTGTTGACAAATTAGAAGACATTCTACAGAAAAATAATATATTCAGTACTTGAAGTCTCACTGTCACTGTTGGTAAACTCTTGAATAAACTCTTGCATGACCTTAGATACATCTCCAACATAAACACCTTCAAGTCCTCACTAAAAAACATTCCCCGGGATTCATGAAGCTCGGAGCAAGGACAGCATTAGCCTTGCACCGACCGTGTGGCGTAGAGATGGCACAGCAGTACCACATGTATATTAATGAAGGCACGCTTCCGCAACGTCCACGTGCATAGGAAACATGCGTGAGTGCAGGGGGCGTGTCTAAGCACTGCACGGAGGCGTGAACACGTCGGCTGCAGACGCGCAACCTAAAATGCTGACTAGTACAGCCTGCCTCTAATAATAATCACTCTTGTCAGTGTTCGTGGATACTGAAATGTATGCAAAGCATATAAGACAGTTTTGCGAACACCAAAATAAAAAGTAAACACAAAGGCACGTAGCTGAATATTGAGTCCCCGTCCCTCAAACAAATGACATTTAAAACCCCGTGCCCATATTCCATTGTAGTGTTGATTGTTATACCAAGTGGAAGCGAAACGCAGTGCGTTAGCGCGCCGCTGCCCTTTGCTAAGCTTAGCCCAATGGTTAGGGTTACCACCTGTCCCACTTTGTGAGGGACAGTCCCTCTCTGGGCAGTTGTGTCCTTACCAAAAATATTAAAAATGTTAAATGTCCTGCGATTGTAGGACATAATTATGTCCCATATTTTATGTAATAATTCCATAAAATAGTTATTTCTGTATGTAAAATACCTAAATGTTACAAGAAACAGAATAAGCAACGAAACTGTTACAACAATAAGCTTTCATTTAGGCATAAAACTAAAGTACTATCCTTTGTACTGACCATGGGTATGTGTTGGCCTGTAAACTCTGATGTGTGTCCCGAAAATGTCCCGCTTTGGTCATTTGAAAAGGTGGCAACCCTACAAATGGTCAGAGCATTCTCTCAATATCTGCCCATTCACGGTTTAAGTTGTCTTTGTCTGGAAGGCCCAAAGATGAACGGGTATTACCCGGGTCTACCTACCATGTCATGAAAGATAAGTATTTGCGTGTACCTATGTGCGTGAAGTACAGCATGTGGAAGATCAAAAATGCTAGGGTCGTCCTCACAACCATATTGGTAAAAGAGATATGTAGTGTATGCAATGTGTTCTGTTGTCTGTGCCATGGGCCATCAACCAGAGAAGGGATGGATGGTGTGTGTGGAATATGGGGGTGGAGGGGTGATGGGTAATGTAATAATTTGCCAAGGGGAGACTGGGTCGGATGCACAATAGGTGAACTGGAGGTGTACGAGGGAACAGTGGGTGAATCAGAAAGAAAAAACAAAGAACATTCACATCCACAATACAACCTGACAGGCCATACTGTAGAACACAATCCCACAAACATATGAACATTAAAATGTGCGATACACATGTACAGAAACGTTACCGGCCCACACCCACATAATGGTCTGGCCTAAACTGAGCCATCCTACCCCAACACACCTGGATACATAATTGAATACCCATCATCCCCACCACAGCACCTCCCCCTTCCTGAACGTCCACCAAAACCACCCCTACTCGGGCTGCTAGCTTGGCACAGTCATATCTGCACATAGTGACCCCTACTCATATCTAGTAGGCAGTCTCACCCTAGGCAGTCTCAGGATTGCAAACTATGTATCCCTTTCATGTATAACCCTCCCTCATTATCATAAATCCAAAAGAATGAAGGTCATCGGTCCCCAAAATGTTTGGCTATCCCTCATGGAATAAGCATCTGTTTTAAAGATTAGACTTGATAGCACGACACGATGTCCAGTCCCATAGCCATCTGGACACAAGTTGTATGAGCAGTAGTTGTCCACAACCCTGCTCAACCTCCAACCCGTCCTGCAGAACCTATGACCCAGGATTAAACACCTGAATGTGATGCATGTCTTCCCACGTGCATTACCAGGAATATATACCTTTCACATGTTCACATGAAGCATTCCCATAGCCATCTTCCAAATAGTACATGTCCACAAATTGTATACCCCATCCAGGTTCCTCGTCATAATGATGCACACAACCCCTGTATACAAATGGTACAGGTACCTTCCGTATGCGGTCATTCATATACATGGCCATGTATAACTCCATATATGTAGTCATATATCTATAAACGTACATACTTATATTTGCATAGCTACACATCACACATACATGCATATAAGTAGTTGTCAAGTATGTGTCCAATGCATAAATATGTATACTTGCACATGTATACATATGCGTCTCAGAAACATATGAATAGTAACATGTACTATACATATGTACACCACCCAATTGTCACATTTGTTGCCAGTACTGTGGAATGGCTGTAGTAAAGTCATATATCCTAATTACCATCCATAGAGAATGTATCACGGATGGTTTAGTGGTAAAACCAGTGACTATGGTATTCCTGTTCCTGGGTCCAAGCCATGCAAGGGCTAATTTTATATGATGGCCACAATAATGGCAGTCGGATATAGGGTGATTAAGGCACTTTAAAGCAGACGTAAGTAGGGTTACCACCTGTCCCACTTTGCGAGGGACAGTCCCTCTTTGGGCAGTTGTGTCCTGACCAAAAATATTAAAAATGGCAAATGTCCAGAGATTGTAGGACATAATTACGTCCCATATTTTATGTAATAGTTGCATAAAATAGTTATTTCTCTATGTAAAATACCTAAATGTTACAAGAAACAGAATAAGCAACTAAACTGCTACAAGAATAAGCTTTCATTTAGGCAAACAAGTAAAGTTCTATCCTTTATACTGACCGTGGGTATGTGTCAGCCTGTAAAATAAGATGTGTGTCCCAAAAATGTCCCACTTTGGCCATTTGAAAAGTTGGCAACCATAGACGTAAGAGGGTATGCAAGCGTGTATGCGCGACGGTAAGTGGCGGTCATTCAACAGTATGGGAAATGTAAAGCATGTAGGTGTATATGCATGTGTATGTACAGACAGATTTTATATATATATATATATATATATATATATGAAGAATGAACATGGTCACAATATAGCAGTCATAACGAATGTGAAGGGAAACAGCAGCGGAACCCCCCCGTAATATTTAATACTATCATATCAAGTTGCCCAGAGGTGAGCAAACCTCTGCATCTTCAACCACAGGTAGGATGCTAAAAGTGGAACTAACTATGTCCTTGTGCTAAGTCTGACTTTCAAACAGGTACAGGGCAGTCCCAATCAACAGTCGGACAAGCCAAAAACCAGAAGACTAATTGAACACCCTGACCATGATATGAACGTATGTCCCAGGACTGTAAGCTTGGGGCGTCTGAATATACTTGGAATGAGCAAACATACGGGACGTGTCTAGAGCAGTAGGGAATGGCACATGTGTAGTAGTGTGGTTTTCCCAACAGGAAAATGTATGCCTGCTGTGTTACTGAAGTGTTGAGGCGTGTGTTCGGGTAACTATGAACCATGGGTATACATATAAATGAAGCAGAACACTAATAGTGTAGTGGTAGGAGCATCCGACTATCGAGCAGATGTTGCCGGTTCAACTGCAGCACACACCATTTATGATGCATAATCCGTATACGAGCATATCTTGCCAATTTTATGCTGTATAACGATATAATACCATTGAAATGTGAACTGGGGTGACGTATCACAGTAAGAACGCAGAAGATTTTTGCGTGACGTGAATCGGTGGTTAAACGGAAAACCACAGCTGAAAAGTGTTGTACTCACCATTTGTCCAACGGCCCTTGCTCTGCCCAGCAACACAATAAAGCATGTCGGCCAGGCCAGATGCCAGGACCCTACACATCACAATCAATGTGATTTACCACTAAGCCACGGCAGTTATACCTAACTTCGATGTTATCACAAACATAGCAGACAGCACAGTCATTCAACAGTATGATCAAAGTAATTAAATCATATAGATGTGTATGCATGCCATTTGAAAAGGTGGCAACCCTACACACACACACACACACACACACACACACACACACACACACACACACATATATCTATATATATATATATATATATATATATATATATATACATATATGGTTACCACCTGTCCCACTTTGCGAGGGACAGTCCCTCTTTGGGCAGTTGTGTCCTGTAAATATATTGTAAAATGGCAGATGTCCTGAGATTTAATGACAAAATTATTTCCTATATTTATGTAATAGTTGCATAAAACAGTTATTCTATATCTGAAACACCTAAATGTTATAAGAAACAGAATAAGCAACTAAAATGCTACAAGAATAAGCTGTCATTTAGGCAACAAAGTGAGGTTCTGTCCTTTGTACTGGCTGTGGGTATGTTTCGACCTGCAAAATCTGATGTTTGTATCAAAATGTCCCACTTTGGCCATTTGAAAAGGTGGCAACCCTACACACACACACACACACACACACACACACACACACACTTATATATATATATATATATATATATATATATATATATATATATATATATATATCTATACAGAACGAACATGAGAACAAGAAAGCACTCATAATGAATGTGAAGGAAAACAGCAGCGGAACACCCTTATTATCTAGTGCTGACATATCAAGCTGGCCAGAGGAGGCCAAAATCCCTGCGTCTCTAACCACAGGTAGGATGCTAACAGTGGGAGTGACCTTGTCCACGTGCTAAATCTGACTTTCAAACAGGTACAGGGTTGTCCCGGTCCCCAGTTGGACAAGCCTAAACTCGGATGACAACATTAACACCCTGGCAATCAAACGCACGTATGTACCAGGACTATAGGCTTTGGAGGTCTGAATATACTTTGAGTGAGTCAACATGCGGCACGGGTCCAGAGCAGTTGGGAATGGCGCATGTGTAATAGTGCGGTTTCCCAACAGGAAAATGGATGCCTGCTGTGTTAGTGAAGTGTTGAGGCATGTGTTCAGGTAACTATGAACCATGAGTATACATATAAATGAAGCAGAACACCAATAGTGTAGTGGTTAGAGCATCTGCCTAATGAACAGGCATTCACTGTTCAAGTTCGACTACAGCACATATCATTTTCCTTGTGGAATGAATGTCATTCTGCTGTAAAGCCGACATTAAAACATGCACAAGTGAACGTGAGTATCGCATGGGACTATTAACCAGATCCCTTCAGTTAAAGTGGTACTGTCATAATGAATAAGGCACAATTAAGCACAAATAAGCAGCATTAAACATATGTAACACACAGTAAGCATATGCAAGTGCGCCTGTGTGGGTGTAAGCAGCGTCCAGCATAGGAAATGTATATACGTATGCAGAGATGTAATATATATACATATATATAAATATATATATATATATATATATATATATATATATATATATATATATATATGGGTCTACTTCATTTGCCTGACAACTCAAATGACTGACACTCATTTGCCTGACAGCTCATTTGCTCGACAAACTTTCTAGGTGGGGGGCTTCGCCCACACCCTGATGTGGGGCTGTGCCACCCACACCCCGGAACTATATATAACAACTCCACGGTCGCACAACAGTGGGGAGGGGGGCAAATCCCAGGTTTTTGCCTTGATTACTTTTTGTCGAGCAAATGAGCTGTCAGGCAAATGAGTGTCAGTCATTTGAGTTGTCAGGCAAATGAAGTAGACCCATTTATATATATATATATATATATATATATATATATATATATATATATATATATATGAAGAATGAACGTCGTAACAATAAAGCATACACAAGGGATGTGAAGGGAATCAAGAGCAAATATGGTATTATATAGTGCTGTCAGCGTATGTCATAAAAAGCTGCCCAGGAGTGAGCAGAGCACTGCTACTCACACCACAGGCAGGGTTTTACCAGTGGGAGTAACATCGTTGAATTGCTAAGTCTACTTTACACACATGGAAAGTAGTCCATGCTGGGACTACCAAAAATTGTAAAGCGCAAATGGTCATAATCCATAACCCCAGGAAGGGCAGGTATGTTCAAATATTACATGGCAGGAGAGCCTGTGAATACACGAGGTGGGACAGCATATGTGTAGGGTCCCTAACACTCTGGAGAGGGCAATGTGTAAAGGTGTGTCATGGCTGTGATAAAAAGTGGATAATGGAAGTTACGCGTGTAAGTTCAACACAGGTGGGATGGAGGAACTAAGGGTATGAAATTACTGATCCAGGCGTGCCAGGGTTGGATGGCCCAGTTCTAACTGGACCGCCCCGTGGACGTCAGTGAGTTCGTAATAGGTATATATGCATACACACATGCAGACAAAAATATGTAGAAGTACATTCTCTGTAACACATGCATTCCATTTGTAGACATAAATAATAGGAATGTGCACATAGAAACATCTACAGTAGATGGAATAATAGGCTGTGCAGAAGAGGGACAGGACAAAACTGCTAGAATGCAGAGGCGTGTACAGTGTCCAAAGTCAGTGCTGTGCTGATGGTAATCCAATGTGAGGGCTTCCCCACACATGGAATTCTTCCTGTGATCTGCCCGGTATGGCAACAACAAATACTTAACCAGTCTAATTGTAAAAGAAATACGAACACATACATAACTAGGCTCCCAAGTGTAATGTGTGCGATACCACATAGTCATACATACTAATGAATTGTAGTGTCATGTTAATGGGACTAAAGATGTAATAAAGTATAGAGTCTAATCCTGCCATTGCGTGTCCTGTGTGGGTCATCCCAATAATAGCAAAAAGTATTCCTTTGGTCACTCACGTCAGCAATGTTTGTGGACTAAAGGTATGAGAGGTCGGAGGATACATGGAGTGAGTAAAGCGATGGGATGGGTCTATAAGAGTAGGGTTTGGCCAGTGTGTAGTGGTGTTGATACACCGCGAATCCGACAGGAGAATGGATGACAGCAGTGCTAGGGAGGCATTGGGGTGTGTTGGGGGAACCAGGAGCCATGGGTATATGGGTATATGTGCATATGGAGTGGCACAGCAATAATGCATTTGTTAGAGGAACCCCCCCCAATGAACAGACATTCTCGTATCGAATCACACTGTATCACATTCCAATTACCATCAGTAATCCGTACATGAACATATTGCGACATCTGTCCACTGTGTAATGTGCTAAATACCGATTACAAGATAACTGGAGTGAAGTGTCGGTGTCATAATGAATAAGGCACTAGTATGCTGGTGAAGCATCTATAAACACCATTACGCATGTGTAAGTGAGTATGCGTGGGGAATTTATTGGTTTACAGACACACATATATATATATATATATATATATACACATATATGTATAGACATATACATATATATAAATATATATACATATATGTATAGACATATATATATATATATATATATATATATATATATATATATATATATATATATATATATATATATATGGTTGCAGACATACATACATATATATATATATATATATATATATATATATATATATATATATATATATACACACACACACATATATGTACATATATAAATACATAAATACGCATATATATCTATATATCTGTGAGTGTGTGTGTGTGTGTGTGTGTGTGTGTGTGTGTGTGTGTGTGTGTGTGTGTGTGTGTGTGTGTTGATATATAGAGATATACAGCTATGATAGGAGAAAGCACACAGGAATGACATATGTTCACAGGCTATGGCAATGGAATTGAGGAGTCCAGGCAAGACACATGACACATGCAGCATGTCCTTCCACCCCCCCCTACAGCTGGACACAGGAACTATACACGCAATCAATGTAAAGTGTCCACTGCTCCCCAGACCACAGGTAGCATACACCCTGGGGGGACACAGTGCACCCATGGATTCTAATCATGGAACACATACTAGAGCATCCCTTGCGGGACACCCCAAAAATTGGCCAAACCATACGAATGTGATAGATCGTCCATTTTGTCCGCGGTGTATACAGACTCAGAATAAAAGGGTGGGTAACCCTGATTACCCATGGGCTGAGACAATTGTATGAAATGGGTCCCGTGAAGTGGAGAGTGTGCAGCGTGTAGTGGTGTGTCCAGAACCAACCAGGTCCCAGAATAAGGATGGGTGCTGTTGAGGAGGCGAGGGTGGGGGAACTATGGGTAGCTACTTATGGGTCTAGGTGTGCAGGTGTTGGCTGATGTTGGCCAATATGGACAGCCCTAGGGATGCAAGCGAATGTGTTCACTGGGCAGAGGTGCCACCCGAGCAGCAACACCCACTGCGATACCCACTAAAGCAAAGTGTAATCTATATGGCATGGAATGGAATTACCAGATGCAGACGTATATAAGTAGAGCTATGTGTGTGTATATGTACCCATAGCGAGACAGAGATATGCTTCTCCCTCACTGTAGTACGAATGTATACATACAGAGAAAGAATACAGATACATACCCACATATGAATCTATACATATGCAGACAACCATAGACCCATATGTCGTTAGACCATATATAAACTAGTTAGAAATAAGAAGAAATTTGTTCTTGAACAATTCCTAGCAGAACTTAAATCCTGTAACTGGTCCATACTAAAAACACTCCCCATAGATGAGAGTGTTACATACTTTAATGACACCTTCCTAAATATACTGGACTCTCATGCACCCATCTGATCCATCAGAGCCAAAGTCCGGACTGCACCTTGGCTTACCAAAGACACCAAATCTAAAATTAAGCTCAGAGACCAGGCTTGGGTAAAATGGCGTACCACCAAAGAACCCCTAGATCGCATCAAATTTCAGCAGCTCAGAAACGCTACTAAAATAGATACTAACCGGGATAAAAAGAATTACTTCTGTCATCTCCAGGTCAAACACCGAAATAACCCTAAGAAGTTCTGGGCAGGTTTTAATAACCTTCTTTATTCTGGGAAATCAACTACCCCTACCCCTGAAAAACTTATAGGTGAAGATCCTGAAGTAATAGCTAACTCATTTAACTCTTTATTCACTGAGACCATTCAGGCACTAGCCAGTCAGTTACCTACTTCTTCCACCTCCTTAACTAATCCTACTGGCAAAAATCTACCTGCCTATAGTCTTAAACCAATATCCACCTCCTATATTAGAACTCTATTAAAGAAGCTCAAACCATCCACCCTATCGGCTGATCGTCTCCCAGCCGAATACCTACAATTAGCAGCCGATGTTATAGCCTATCCCATCTCAATCCTGATAAATAGAACTATTACAGAGGCAACCATCCCCTCAATCTGGAAAATAACATATGTTATCCCTCTTCACAAAGGAGGCTCCTCTACAGAAACATCGAACTATAGACCTATAGCAATATTGTCGCCTATAGCAAAAATCATGGAAAAGTGTGCTCACAAGCAACTCCTACACCACCTCACCCTAAACAATCTTCTGTCTAAAACTCAACATGGGTTTCGCCCCCATCATAGCACTACCACTGCCCTCCTTTCCTTTGTGGATTCAGTAAATAACAATCGGAACAATAAATTTATAACTTCTGCTCTCTTTCTTGACTTGTCAAAAGCCTTTGACATGGTCAATCACCAACTATTGCTCCACACCCTTGAATCCTTTCACCTTGATAACTTGGCCCTACGGTGGTTTGATGCTTATCTTTCCGGTAGACAACAAGCTGTCCAGTGGCAAAGCAAACTATCTCACTTGCTACCAAATACCATAGGAGTTCCTCAAGGCTCTATACTTGGTCCCCTTCTCTTCTCTTTATTCATAAACGACCTCCACTCAGTCATCCCCAAAGCCACCTGCATTCAATATGCAGATGATTCTACCCTGATTTGTCCTGATGTCTCTCTCTATAATCTCCAAGTAGCCACCCAATATTGTTTCGCGGCTGTTGAAAAATGGTTTTCGGAACGGAAACTCATTCTAAATCCCATAAAAATTAAGCTACTTCTAATCTTCCCCACCTCAGGAATCCCCTCAGGCCAATATCCGCCTCATTCTAATGATAAGATCTTTCACGTTCAATCCATTAATGGCACCATCATTGAACCAGTCACCAACACCAAACTACTAGGTGTTACTATTGATCACAAGCTCAAATTTGATGTACATATTAGTCAAACTATTAAGACAGTTAACAAGAAACTAGGCTCCATGTACAGAATTAAAAACTTTCTAAACCCTTATACCAAACTTACTATAGCGAGAACTCACCTTCTCTCCACCCTACTGTATTCATCCCCGGTCCTATCCTTCCTCAACAAAAATGAGCTCAACAAACTCTCAGTTGCTTATAACCACATCGCTAAGTTCGTGACTGGATCACCTTACCGTACTCATCATTGTCGCAACCTTAAGAAACTTGAATGGTTAGAATTACCTAATCTTCTTAAATTCAACCAACTTACGGAAGCATTTAAAATAATTAAGGAACCAGAAAAAAAACCCTCTTTGAACCAACTCCTGACCCCTTACTCCAACCTTAACTGCCTCCGATCTTCTAATAGTGTCCTGGTACAAACCAGGAAATCAAATAACTCAGGAGGTGATGCTCTCTATGCCAATTCTATTGGAAGGCTATGGAACTCCCTTCCCAATAACCTAAGACTTGCAACTTCAATCAGCCATTTTAAAACCAGTCTCAAGTCATTTCTTAAGGCACATTGGCTATGCCCTTGTGACAATCCTGACTAACACAATGGCTCCTTACCACCCTCTCAGTATTATCTATATGACTTCCTCTCCTAAAACTTCTCTAGTTTCCTTTAAACCTATTTATACACTTTAGCTTCCCTTAGATTGCCCCCTCCTATAACCATAGATTCGACTTGTCAACGAAGATATAGCCTTCTCCCTTGTGATTAAAAGAGCAAACCTCTTTACTTCCTAACCTATCTCAATATCTGGGGATCTACTTAAAATTATAATTGTGGAACTTAATAGAATGTTATTGCAATGAGTCTCTCTGTATTTTGAATGTTTCTGATGTTACTCTATGTATTTTTTGTTCTTTTCGAATGTGGAGCTTTTCTCCCCGGGTCTCTGCTGAAAAAGGATATGTATCCAGTCAGACCAACCCGGTAAACAAATGTAAAATAAAATAAATAAATAATATATATATATATATATATATATATATATATAATTACAAATATATATATATATATATATATATATAATTACAAATATATATATATATATATATATATATAGACAGCAAGATATGAATATACATGTATGCATACATATGCAGATATATCTGTATATATTAATGTAAATATATATATATATATATATATATATATATATATATATATATATATATATATATATATATATATATGTTACAGTAAATATACACATGTATACCTAGGATATGATACAGCAGTTATAGGTAACATATGTTCACAGTCCGGGCATATGTTGGTGGGAGGTCCAATAAACAAATGTGTACCCCCCCCCAGCTAGGCCGGTGAGACATACAGACATGCAATAAAGGTAAATACACCACTGCTTCCCAGACCACCGGCAGGAAACTACCAGTGGGAGAAATCTGCAAGGTCTACACTTGAAACATGGACATTGATGTCCCTTGTGGGACACCAAAAATTAGTGATTGGAGCCAGGCCCTGTAATGATTGATGCGACCAGGCTGTCGATGTACACGGACCAGTAGGTTGTGCAAGCCTGATAACACATGGGTTGACAAAGTGTACGACATGTGTCCCGACACGGGGAGATTGGGCAGTGTGTAGGGGTGTGCTTATACCCCACCTGCACCCACAGTAAGGATGAATGCTGTAGAGGAGTGGCAGGTAGGGGAACTATGGGTATGCGATTATGGGCCTAGGCGTGCAGGTGTTAGCTGGCAGAGCTGTATTAGGACCACCCCTTGGATGTAAGTAATATTCTGATATGTGCATAGCAGATGCCCATATCTCCCAAACCCTAAGAGCACATCCACTGGATAGTCCGTAAACCATTGGGGGAACACATAGGGACCATACCATTGAACTGTCCCAGATTACCAGGGACGTCCGTGATTACTACTCAGAATCTAACTCTGTCCCACCTAAACCCTCCTAGAACTAGTGATAGTAGGAGATAAGATGGTGGAATACACGTAATGAATAATGACAGCATGTAAGAGTCATAAACAGCATGTACCTCAGACAATGTGTATGAATACATATGCTCTGGGTCTGTCAATGTGTCAGGTTAATAGCACCAAACTTCTAAATGTGTCCCTGAGGTCGTTATGCAGTGTCCCTGATTCAGTGTTCATTCTTCCCCATTCATATGAGAGGTCTGATAGTGACAGAAAAAGCAAATTCCGCCGACTACATTAGAAAGATAATAGAATAATAGGTTGGGGTTACCACCTGTCCACCTTTGCGAGGGACACTCCCCTTTGGGCAGTTGTGTCCTGCAAAATAATTGAAATTATGGCAAATGTCCTGAGATTTTAGGACAAAGATTTCCTATATTGTCTGTAGTAGTTGCATAAAACAATTATTTTGTATCTGAAACACCTAAATGTTGTAAGAAATAGTATAAGCAACTATAATGCTACAAGAATAATATTTTATTTAGGCAAAACAGTGAAGTACTTTTCTTTGTACTGGCTGTGGGTATGTTTTGCCCTGCAAAATCTGACATCTCTACATAAAGGTCCCATAGGGTTTCCACATTTTCAAATGCCCAAAGTGGGACATCTTCTGTGGAAATGTCAGATTTTCCAGGACAAAATATACCTACAGCCGTACATAGTACAGAACTTTCCTTTTTTGCACAAATAAAAGCTTATTCTAGTAACATTTGAATTGCTTATGCTACTTCACATAACATATAGGAGTTTCATATATAAAATAACTGTTTTATGCAACTATTAAAGAAACTTAGGAAATATTTTTGTCCTGAAATCTCAGGACATTTGCTATGTCTTGATTTTTTTTCACAGGACACAATTGCCTAAAGAGGGTAGTGTCCCTCACAAAGTGGGACAGGTGGTAACCCTAAAGTCCCACCTTGGGCAATTGAAAAGGTGGCAACCCTATAATAGGTATGCAGTAGCATGACTCGGCCAATGGATGTGGGTCCCATAATCCAATTACTTGTCTGTATTAAAGAGTCTCGGTTCCCATGTATCAGCCAGATGGGAGTAGATTGTAAGAGGAACACACAAATAATATGATTAAATCACTGGACAGGCCGACGATTCCGTATAGTTGAACGGCATGCCACCGTCTAATAGGCAGCCTTTCCCGATACTGTAGGCATGTAATCTGATGTAATAGGCATCACAAAGTAATATTGTGGTCCTCGCCCCTACCCAGGGGTGTGAGTGTCAGATGCAAGCACCAATGTCGGTGCATTTGCAAGTGCGGGAGCGAGTGGGTGTAAGCCTGTTTGGCTACCAGTATGTGAGTATTGCACTGGTAAAGCAATGTAGTGGCTAACCGAGTGTAAGAAGCTGTAACCAGAGGTTAGCATTGCTTAACACCATGCAAACCCTCGCACATCCGCTCACAACTGCTTTAATGCATATCCAATGGTCTTGTTCTTCCCTGCAACCAAATAAACATCCTCTGCAAGGCTCGGAACCAGGACCCTGCACACACAGCTAATGAGATTTACCAAAACGCCATGGCAGATATACAGACAACGGACAGTACCACAAACATACCATGCAGCGCAGTCATTCAACAGTATAGGAATGTATCCCATCATGTAGATGTATATGTGAGTGTTTATGTCCAGGATATAGGTACATACATATATAGAGATATATCAGGAACATACCATGTGGCAACAAAGCATTACAAACGAATGAAACGGGAAACACCAGCGATGCCTGTAGTATGTAGTGGTGTTGTTCTATGTAATCTCAAGACTCCCTCAGACGAACATGTGTTATTCATACACACAAACCGTTGTTCATTGGCTGTATACATCACTCTGTGCATGTCATGTACATTAACACAACAGTACCTGTCCAATCATTATGTGTGAACAGTTCTCTTGCAAGGTGCTGTGTGCAACATCATCATCATCATGATTAAGGTAAATGAGGTAACCATAGAAGGACCGGTAGTGTTGTGTGTACAATGGGGTCGTCCTCATCATGTGTACCTGGACCATTTAGTAGTGATGTGCATACCAGGATCGTGCGCCTGAGGGACAGGGGTGAGGATAACAAGAGTATGTTGTGATGCATATTACAAGGGTTACATGTGTCCAGTGGGCACGTGTGTGAAATGGACAGCTATGTATAGGGCAGATGTTGTCCTAGGAGTGTAGGTGTAGCCGTGGAGGATAGGTAGGGTAGGATCACAGACAAGACAGCATACAGGGTTGGTATATGACCCATGGGGGGATACACCTCAGATGGGGATGGGTGTTCGGCATTTACAAGCCCATGGGAACAGTGGGACGGAGGTCCCCAGCCATAGGCAGCCACCACTGCACCTAAACAGCTGCAAAGGAGGCAGTGCTGGGGGCTGTCCAGGAGGTGCAGCATCACCCTGTAAATGTGACGCTCCACCCTTGAGCTTGTGTATCTGGCTTTGGAACCCCTTAGTGAGCCCCCAACGCAACACGTCTGGGATCGCACAACAGCATACATGTACCTGTCTGGTCCTCCTCCCAGGGAAGACATGCCCCATTCTCAGTGGTGGTACCACCAGAAGGTGCTGCAGAGCCAACAGAGGTTGATGTCCAAGGCTGGGCCCCAGATGTGCTAGTGCCTGGTGCCATGGTCAGCTGGAAGTGGGACAGGAGGCTCTGCCAGGACCTCCCAACCCATTCAGCCTATGGTGTTGCAGTTTAAACCCACATATGGCTTAGTGATAGACAACAGCATACAGGATTACATACAACAGTATGCAGAGATATCACCATCAACTCAACACAACAGATGGTATACATTTGCAGAGGGAGCACAACACATGCATATATACTGCATGCCATCTGTACAATGTGTAGTAGACATGTGACCGCAGCTATGAACAGTTGCCCATTATTGCCTTGTCACTGGGAACCCCAGACAGTCTCTGTCATACCACTGTTTCATGTGACATATGTCCAGTCAGGGATGCGATGGCAGTAACACATCCCTATCATCATGTACTGTCTGCAATCCTCACACTATGCTCCTGCTGTGCACATATGTGTGTTCAGTGTGTAACACAGGAAACAAATGGTTCCACACACTGACCAGTTCACAGATGGCCCTACAGATGGGGGTCCCTCATGAACAGAGTACTGTCATGGCTGTATTAAAACATGCAGAATAGCCATTACCACACACAACATGTTAAACAGGCAGTAGTCTCAATGCAGCATAGCTACACTTTACATGCTGTAGTCATGTGTGACACATCACCCTCCTGTCTTTAGGCTATTTCCCACTGTGCATGATGTTTGAGGTACATCCAGATATCATCTGTGATGCCGTTTCAGAACACCACATCCAGGTACCACTCACAGTGACTGTCATAGCCAAATACCAACATGTTTTCCATAGATAGTGTACTGTGTTTATCATGCGAATGGCTATGAGAACACCATAACAGCTGTTCCACATGCAATCAGCTAGAGGAGGACTGCAATAGGTGCAGAGGCCATCACCTGATCATGTCCATCACTTACAATACACATGCTGCTGCTGAGCAGGTGTACACCTTCACATCCACCAGAGAGTGTGTGGGCGGAACAGGCAAAGTACACCAAAGAAGGACTTAGAGACTTAACCCTAAGTATCGTCTGCCACACGCCTAACAGTACAGGGGTCAAACCCCTGACTGACAAGTCATTACTATTAGATGTGCATGATGCTACTACATTTGCCACAAAGGCGACATGTTGCTGTGCTGTAAGAACATATATGTGTGTAGGTGAGTGACATCTGCAACAGAGATATAGTAGACATACATTAGGTGTCGCACACATGGCTGTCCATGTGAATGGATGCCATTGTCACCACAACCACACTGTCTAATGGACTTGCATTGACACTCTTTGCCAGGGCCACAAATACACAACCTAACTACTTAGTTTGCCACACTGCAGTAATGCACAGGACTATATGCACCACAGGGGATATCTGAAGGTTCTATGGGCTAGGGCATGTGAAAGTGTTTGACATCTGTTGGTATGCCAACGAGGGTTATACTGGGAGTGACTGTGGTTGGGAGCATCATAACACACACACAGACACAAGGTGCCAGTACTGACATGCATGTATGCATAGCTTCATGGGTGTGTAGTGGTTGGCTGTGCAAGATGGCTGTACAAGGCTGGGTTAGGGGTAATCCTTGGCATCGTGTCACCCGATAATGGTGTGCAGTACGGTACAGGGGTGTAGTGTCTGCAATGTCCCACACAGATGGGTACTGCATGATCTGCCCTGACATCCTGGTTACCAATGTGTATGGCCATAGCTTTGCATTGCATGCCATGTCTGTGTTTGATAGTCCTTCACATGGACATTGCCTGGGATGTGCATGTCCCACAATACTGTACAGTGACATGTACAGGTGTACCTGGTTTGGCAGGCACATGTTGTGTACACAGACTGTTCTCCCCCGACATGCCAATACTGGCCTGGTGTGGCGAAACCTGCTTATAGTGAGCAGGTCAACCCTGCACCTGCATTGATAGTATGATACAGGTATTCCCTGGTGTCAGTGGCATTGGTCCATACAGGGCACATGTGTATGGCATTGTATGGCCTCTGTGGATCACATTTGATGGCACCACATATGTTGCAGGCATCCAGTGGGGAACATAGTGAAGGCACAATGTCTGCAAATATGTGCCTATTGTACCGCTGTACAGGGTGCCATGTCCTCTGCAGCCCACTGCATTCACACCATGCCTGCTATCTATCATCAATGTGCATGGTACTAGCAAAATAGTGGGATATCCTAGGCAAGTGTGTTTGTTCATGGCACATGGGTGCAGGACATATACCGGGTACTAGTAGGGTTGCATACTTTTTTCATCAGGCCTTTTGCCAGATGTAGAGGTATGGCTTGCCAACACAGTCCCGTGGCTGACTGACATCTGTACTCCTTGTGAGTTGGCCAATGTGTCATAAGACGGACACCATATAGGAAAACTACAAAATCCGCTCCCCAACTTGTCCAGTGGTTAGACACTTACAGCCGCCGCTACAAGGCTCTGACAGACAAACACACACACACTTGCCATGTCCTGTATACGAAACCCTACCTACTTTATCACACTGCAGCAATACACTTTTAGGGCACGCGCTATGGCAAATACTGAGTTACAGCACACCTGCATGTGTATACCTAGGTGGCTGACAACAGCAGAATTGACAAAGGTGGTCATGTGATTTGTACAGAGAGTGCATACTCTACAAAGCATTGTACTTGTCTCACACAGGCAGACACACACACACACACACACACACACACACACACACACACACACACACACATGCACACACACACGCACACATGCACACACGCACACACACGCACACACACACACACACACACACACACACACACACACACACACACACACACACACACACACACACACACACACACACACACACACACACACACAGTTGGCAAGTCTGGGATTAGAACACCGACCCAACTACTTTAGCACACTACAGCATTACGCAGTTACAGAATGCGCTACCCAGATTACTGGGTAACAGTACTCCCAGAGGTGTATTTCTAGGTGGGTGACATCATCAGCCTTGCCAAAGGTGGGTATAGGAATGATATGGAGTGTGAGCAGTCTAAAAGCATTATTCAGTCCTCAGGCAGACATGGACAAACACACACACAAACACACACACACACACACACACACACACACACACACACACACACACACACACACACACACTTGGCAAGTCTGGTAGTAGAACACCGACCTAACTACTTTATCACACTACAGCATTACGCAGTTACAGAACACTCTACTGACATTACTGGGTCACAGCACTCCTAGAGGTGTATTTCTAGGTGGGTGACATCACCAGCCTTGCCAAAGGTGGGTATAGGAATTGTATGGAGTGTGAGCAATCTAAAAGTATTATTCAGTCCTCAGGCAGATGGAGACAAACACACACACACACAAACACACACACATGCACATGCCAGTGGTGGGAACAGAACACCTGCCTATCTACAGATCACTATTACAATACTACATAGTTACGAATCGGACCACACAGACTACACATTTCAAGGCTGTCATTATGACCTTCTAGGAATGTGGACATCAACAGGGATGCTGGCAGTTAAGATGTACATACCTGTGAACCTGTGTGTTTAAAGTAGGAATCCATCCTGACCTGGAGTATGCCCATCTGTGGAATGGATGACTACTATCACTATACAGGGTTACAATGGCTATGCCCATACACATAGAGGCACATAACCGACACAAGGTGTCACTGGGCATGCTCACACACTTAGTAGCACAGGGCTGCTCGGAATGCACTATGTGTCCAACTACACAAGGTTATACTGGGCATGCTCATACACTTAGTAGCACAGGGCTGTCTGTGATGCACTCTGATTCTAAACACAGAAGGCCACAGTGGCCATGCTATTACAGTTAGTGTTAGTAGTTGTCATTGTTAGCAGGAATGCTGCACTACATATATCTGACACCGGTCTTATACACAACATCTGCTACTGTCTGTCACCTTAGATGAACCATTCTATACCAAGCGCAATACTACCACTCTCAGTGATGTCTTGCTAGGAGTGGCAACTGCTTGACCAACACAATGAGCCAATGTCCTGCTGTAATTACGAGGATGTCCAGTGTTTGTCATTTTGGGATGACATGACAGAAAGTTGACAGGCCTTTGTCACATATCACATGCATCCATGATTCAAGGGAGTGGGGATAATATCTAAGTCACATTTGCCCATATAGCGTCATTTCAAGGCAAATGTCCTAAACACAGGATAACACCCTGGCACCTAGAGGACAACTGCATTGTATGCTTATGCTAACCAGTGCTAGATGTGTAGCATCTGTAATGACAGCTGCTCACTGTAGATCCAACAATGGGGAGTACTGACATCTGTGCAGTGAGGAACACCTGGCTGAAGACTCTATAGTGCACAATAGCACTACCACCATATACCTCAGAACCAGACATGTGGGCCATAACACAGGTATGGACCGCTCCAGGTGGTGGTGTCCCCACATACATAAAGGGCACTCACATGTACTGACTGGTACTCCCACAAAAGGCATCACAGATGAGTCAGGTGCAGGGCACAGTGTCAAATGCTGCATTCTAGGATGTAAACCTCAGACACCACCATGCCCTCGGGCCACCAACACACATCCATACATGTAGTAGGACATATAATAGTACACCACTATGTGACCCTTAATCAGTGGACTGTACCCAGCTCTATATCAACTGTGCAGAGTACCCATGTACTGACACAGTTGCATCATGTGTTATGCAATGCAATGATACCACTGTCTGTAACCAGGCCAGCTGTACACATACCAGGGGCCCTCGGTTATTTACAGCATTAGCAGATGACTATTGCTGTACACCAGTAAACACCCTCATGTTTGGATATGACATACATGTACCTGCCCTGGATATGTACATGCCACACACATACAACACATATGTAAATAGCATAGTTGTTGTTGTCCTTTGTGCAGACAGGTGGCTACAGCCATTACACACATGCACATGGAATGTAATTCCATGGCTGCTGAATGCTAACAGTACATAAGGTGTGATATCAATGTTGACAGAGGTAACATTCCCTCTGCACCGGTCACCCATTACACCAATCATATCATACAACAGTCCATGTGTCATGTATGTCATTACACATGTCCACCAATTGCAATGCCTACAAACATGCCCAAATGACAGGATTTTAGGACCTACACACATGTACATGTAGCGGTGTGCATTCAGATACCATGCGTGTGCAATTGCTGATGTATGCAGGTGACGTGTATCTTAGTACATCATGCAGTTGCAATGCAGCCTCAACATTGTCAACTGTATACGGTGATATGCTGAAAGTATGGAAAGATGTACCTCAGGTATGGACAGATGTGTGGAAATAACTAAGTGGTGGGGCATCTTTGCAGATGGATGTTTGCTGAGGACAGCTCACAGGTGTGTCACAAGTGGTCCTACAATAACCTGTGTAACTGGTAAGCAATGGTTTCGTTAACTGAAGTGCAACACACACAACATAGACAGTGGTCAGGGTGACACCGAAGGTAAATCACTTAACACCTGTAACAGTTAAGACCTCCCATGTGCATATATCAGCACAGTTGCCAAAGGAAGCGTCAGCACACTTTGTAACATGTGCAATATTGCTGTAAGTCTGCCATACATATCATCAGCTGGGCAGGTGTTTGATTCACAGTACTGGCATGTGTGGTTGAGTGTGTGTCCATATATGTCACGTATGGTGGGGAATACATCTCAGTTGTTACTCACTCTTCTGTACACTGTTGTAGACATCTGTATAGTCTGCAATGTAGAAAGCAGGACATAGGCAGGGGTGTGTATCTCACACGTGAGGTATCTGTATGTGCGTGACATAGGTGTATTCAACAGTGAATGCCACAGTGTGTGCATGTGTGTGTGTATGTATGACTGTCTGTTCCCCTGGAGTAAGGATGTATGTTACCATAGTGAACTGATAAGACCTGTTAAATAAAATCAAGAAATCAATACACAGGAGGTTCAGGTTCAAAAGTTTACTAGTGTAAACCAGGAGGCAAAAAACGTACAAGTACATAATTTTGTCTGACATAAAACAGGAAGTATACAATTTTATAGTCCTTACATTCAAGTTGTGCCCACCTTACTGACATGGTATGTCACAGGGCATCTACATCACTTTAGCTTACAGTCCTCCATTCATAAAATATTGCTGATGCTGTATATTTAAAAAAAGTTTTCCTCTGGTAACAATACGGCCTTGCTTTCCACCTGGTCAGACATAATGTCTTTCTGTAAAGTTACTTCTTCAAGGCTTCAAACTAGTCCAAATACAATAGCAGATTCAGTCTTTTAATACACTTCTTTGTTCCCTGTAACACTTTCCCAACAGCTGCGTGTTATCTTAGTAACACATACACAAGGCCAAATCATCCCAGCAGGAAAGAGCAGAAGATTTTATTATTTCACATATTTAATTTCCTGACCCAGCAGATAATCACTTGTGAAAAGCATAAACATTAAGACTTGCTGAGCTGGCAGCTGCCAGGGTCAGAGGTCAACTTGCTACAAGCCACACTGCAGTTTCAAAACTACTTGCAATTACACATAAATTCAGCCTTTTCGTTATATCATTAATAGAATAAAATGCATTACATACTACTTTGCTTTTAAACTAGCATTTCACATATATTCAAATGCATATTTTTTCTAACATTTTCCCTCCTATTAATTCTTTTTATTCTATTTTGAAGTATGCATAATGTCATTTAGTCTCCTAACCTCTTCCACTAAGGATTTTCAGCTAGGTGAGTCATTTGATCTATACTTCAGAAAAGGTTTGCATCTGAGATCAATTTTTCAATCTCAATATCTTGGTACAAAGTTTCAGTAACAGATACATCAATAAAATCTTTGATTAATCTTTTCATGCAGAGAATTCCACAACAAACACATGCTCCTATTAGGAGTATACCCACACAAATAGCAATCAGAATATTCATTAGGATGGAACCCCACCCCCCAAATAGATTCTGGAAAAAGTCCGTCAGTGGGTTTGGGCCTGGTTCAGTCATGGCTGATACTTGCTGAATTACCTCTAGGTGGTTGTTAATTTCATGCCTATTGTCTGGAATATACGCACAGCATTTTTCTTTGATAAGCGCGCACGTACCACCTCTCGCCGCTAGGGTGAAGTCAAGAGCCATTTGATTTTGTAGCACAACAGTTCTCATTGCGTTCAGTTCATCAGTCACCAGTTCTAGGGCAGAGAAAGTTGCATTACTCATTACTTCGAGAAGTTTTGACAGTTTCCTGAACTCTCAGATTGATTTGACTGCTCCATATGCTGGGAATATTCCTGCCCAAGATATAACACTGTCACTCAAGTCCATGTGAGTCAATTTGCCTTTGTCCTTTACATTATTATGGTCTTTCCAGCCAGCTTTGATCCGTCCTACTGGATTTACAGGTTTCTCGACTGGATCTCCAGGTTTCCAGCTGCTTCTCTCACGTTTTGTATCTTACCCAAAGGTAATTCTGCAGAATGTCTTATAGCCGGAACCAGATAACCCAAAAAACAACTGCCGGACTATTTCTCAGGTAGCCATTTGTATGCTTTTTTCCCACAAATAAAATAAAAATTTTCTACTTTAGTACTAATACGCATTAACCCTGCATGAAACATTTTTTGGTTTATAACTGACAATTGTTTAAATAAAATAGGATTCTCGCGAATTTCACTCATGGTTGTTTTCAGTGAGTTCAAATATGAGTCATAATTAGTATTGCAAAGAGTATTGCCATTACTAGTCTTAATATAATACTGATAAGATATTGTTATATTACAATTGCTCCAGCCCACCTATAGAGTGTCATTTTTATAGAAACATACAATTCCCTTTTGTGTGACAGGTAAAAATAAAGCTATTTTGTCCTGTGATCTCACAGTTCCTGTATCAAAAAGTAAATTCTCCCAAGTCTCATTTATCCCCAGAGGGACAGCAGACATCATCAGTCC
Organism: Protopterus annectens; assembly: GCF_019279795.1. Lineage (NCBI taxonomy): Eukaryota > Metazoa > Chordata > Ceratodontiformes > Protopteridae > Protopterus > Protopterus annectens. The sequence continues at coordinate 1,547,531,811 of NC_056745.1, read as the reverse complement.
TCCATATGCTGTTGGTATAGCTGTACAAACCTAGCAATTTGAAATGTTCATAGTCTCTGCATATACACGCTTCATGGCTAGGTATGTGTTAAAATTTGGATGCCAGTCTATAGATGTTTCGTCACACCTTCCCACTTTCACTTGTGTGGTTGATTGTAGGAAAAACCACAACAAGAGGAAAATTGTCACAATTATAGTCAATAAATGTATACTCAACAAAATGATTATGCAACATCTCTGGGGTTGATCTAAATTTCTATTTGCTTTGTTCTTGGCCATTTTGCCCTTGTTGTATATCAGTCACAGGGTTTTTATCAAGTTGAAAGTTCTTTACCGGTTTTCAGTGTGTCAAATGGACCCAGGACGTCCTCTCAGCCACTCTGACTGCAGTAGGCGTTGCCAACAGTACCTGGTATGGTCCTTCCCACTCTGGACCTGCCCAATTCTTCCTCTTCATCAATTTTAGCCACACCCACGTTCCGGGAGCCAAAACTGCTTCCACCGGTCTGGTCTGTTCCTTATCTGAAAAAGAGTTAAACTGCAAAACAGATTTATTTGTTAACAGTTTCCTCATATAACTAGCTAATGAACTGTCATCCTCTTGTTCTGCAGGCATGAGAGCTTTCCACTGAGGCACATAATATGCTCTCCCAAAAAACATTTCAAAGGGAGTCAAACCCTTCACATTTGGAACCGTTCTCATACTCAGCAGCGCTAAAGGCAAACAGTGTATCCAATTCTTCTGGGTCTCCTCAACTAACTTCCTAAATTTACTTTTAAGGGTTCCATTGTACCTTTCCACCAGTCCTGCTGACTGTGGGTGGTAGGCAGAATGGTTTTTCAAGGAGATTCCAAAAAATCTTCCAAGTTGTTGGATTGTCTGATTGACAAAATGTGTGCCATTGTCACTATAAATCCTTTCCGGAATGCCAAATCTAGGGATTACTTATTTTATCAGGGCTTTTGCCACTGTTGCTGCATCTGGATTTTTAGTTGGAAAAGCTTCTACCCATTTAGAAAACATATCTACAATGACTAGACAATATTTTTCCCTTCGCACGTATTCAATTCTATGAAATCCATACAAATAGTATGGAATGGATATGGTAGTATAGGAAAACTTCCTTGCTTAGGTTTAAATGCCCCTTGTGCATGGTGCTTGTTACAAGTATGACAAGCTGCACAAAATTTTTTTGTGTAGTTTGTGAATCCGTATGTTTGGAATATTCGGTTTACTAACTGTACCATCCCCCCTGTTGAGACATGGCACTGCCCATGGCTCAACAAAGCTGCATATCTAAATAAGTTAGACGGCAATATTGTTTTTTTCTCTTTGGAAATGTACAGTCCATTTTCAAGAATTGCGCCTTGTTTTTCCCATTTTTGTTTTTCTGCTTTTGTAGTAAGCGTCTGCATTGTTTTCAACATATCTAAATCTAAAATCTCAGAGGGTTGTAATTCCTCATTCAAAAGTAAAGTTTCTGAGTCTGTGGCCGCTTGCTTTGCAGCTGCATCAGCTCTCGCATTGCCTTTCGAAATCCTATCCTGTTGCTTTGTATGAGCTACACATTTGCAAATAGCTACTTTAGTAGGTAACTGAATAGATTCTAATAATTCCAAAATAAACTGCGCTTGATTAATTGGTTTTCCACTAGATGTTATCATTCCCCTATTTTTCCATTGTTGCACAAATACATGTACTGTAGAGAAAGCATACTGACTATCAGTATATATGTTTTCACATTTGTCTTTTGCTAAAGTACATGCCCGTGTCAAAGCTATTAATTCTGCTGCTTGTGCAGACAAGTTACGTGGTAATGGCTGGGCTTTTAAAATTTCAGTATCTGTAACTACTGCATACCCCACTAGATTCTTTCCTGTAGGGCCCCTTCTGCATGAGCCGTCCACGTAATATGTCACCTCGGCATCATCCAAGGGCACATCTGGGAGATCTTGTCTAGGCAAGGTTAACTGTTCAATTTCCTGCAGGCAGCTATGTGGTGTGCCATCCGCAGGAGTTGGGAGTAATGTTGATGGATTTAATGTCGTACATCATTCAATTGTCATATGAGGTTGGCTCAGAAGTATAGTCATACATGAAAGATGTCTAGCAGGGGAGAGATATGCTACTTTTTCTTGCAGTAAAATTATTGTGACTGCATGAGGCACTCTCAATGTGAGAGGGTGGAATAATACCACTGAGCCGAAGCCTATACTGCCATTGCAGCTGCAACTACTGCTTGTACGCAGTGAGGCAAAGCTCGCACCACTCGGTCTAACTGCGATGAATAATAGGCTATGGGGCATTGCTTATCCCCATGTTGTTGCATCAGCACTGACGTCATATATCCTTGCTTACAATCTACGGTCTGAAAGAACCGTTTGTGGTAATTTGGGAGTCCTAAAACTAATGAAGAAGCTATCAACTGCTTCAACCTGCAGAAAGCCGTTTCTACTTCGGGTGTCCATTGTAACAAATCTTGTGCTGCCATTGGCATTTTATATAATTAGTCAGTCAGTGGAGCAGATTCCAAAGCATAATTTGGTATCCAACTCCGACAAAAATTAATTGTCCCCAAGAAGGACATCATTTCCTTCTTGGTTGTTGGTTTGGGTGCTTGTAAAATTGCTGTCTTTCTATCCTCATCTAATATCCTACCTTCAATGGATATCACATATCCTAGGTATCTAACTTGCTTTTTCCAGAATTGTAACTTACTTTTATTCACTTTGTGTCCTTGTGTTGCTAAGAATTTCAATAGCGCTACAGTATCTTCCCTGCATTGCTGCTGGGTGGGGGCTGCTAGCAAGATGTCATCTACGTAAAGTAGAATTTGACTACCTCCTGGTGGGGTGAACCCTGCCAGGTTGCTAGCCATTTCTTGTGCAAATATTGTTGGGCTCTCACAATATCCCTGTGGTAGTCAAGTATAGGTATACCTTTTACCCTGAAATGTAAATGCAAACCAGTATTGACTGTCAGGATGTATAGGTATTGAAAAGAAAGCATTACTGATATCTACCACAGAAAAATATTTCTGTTGTGGTTTTAAGTCATTTAACAAAGTATGTGGGTCTGGCACCATGGGTGCTCTGGGTATCACTGCATTGTTCACAGCTTGTAAATCTTGAACCATCCACCATTCCCCGTTTGCTTTTTTAACAGGAAATAGGGGTGTATTACATGGTGAATCAGGAGATTCTACCAGTACTCCTTCCCTGAGTAATGCTGCTATTATAGGCTTAATTCCTATTTCTGCATCCTTCCTCAAGGGATATTGTCTTTTCTGTGGCCTAAATGCCGATTTTGGTGTAATTGTAACTGGTCCTGCTGTTCGAATAAGTCCTACATCTGACTTGCCTGTTAACCAAAGAGCCGTTGGTATCTCACATAAGGCTTTCTCTTCTTCTTCTAATAAAAATGCTAATCAGCTGTCCTCACTAGATTGCAAGTGTATAGCCGGATGTGTCTGTGTCAACCAATTCAACTTTTGTTTCTGTATTCCCTGTTTTGACAATTCCAAGTCAGTCTGTTTCTCCCATCTTGTTACCTTTTCTCCTAAGTCTGCCCATTTTACGTTTTTGTTCTTTGTCAAGCTGACATGTGGTAATCGATTTGACCTATATAATGCAAGGAATTCTTGAGGTAATGAACAGCTAACTACACTGTTCCCCTCAGTATCCCAATACAAAGTACGTAAAACTAATCTAGTTGCGCGATTTCTGAACAATTCTTGCTCATACTCTCTATCAGGTCCTGGTGTAGTACAGTAGTATAGAGTACAGTGTAACAAATGCTGTCAATCAGTGTCAAGGGAGGGAGCTTTACTGATGGCTACATTCATCAGTTCCTCGGTTACTGCCCCTGGACCAGTCGTAACTAGGTCCTGGCTGTACCAGTAAAAAGTTTCACCCTCCGATCGCACTACAAAAGTATCCATTTGTCTCTGTGCCTCCATACCCTGTACAGTTGGAATACTACTGCTATGTCAGACTGTTTATTTCCCTGGGCATTTTTCTTTCCCTTTTTACCTGACTGTAACACAAATACTTCAGCTCCTTCTTCAGCAGTGAAGACTTGCGCCTTCTTTTTCTTCTTGCTATTAAAATGTCTTTCAGCATGTCTAGCATATTCAAGTAAGGCTTGTAGCCTACCTGTTCGATGGTCTATCATGTGCTTCGTAATGAAGCTGCTGATAGGTGCAATGCAACCTTTTAAAAATGCATTTTTCAATTGTTGTTCATACGAGGAATCATTCACTTGATTTTCAGGAATTGTCATACCACTATGATTATTAAAACATTCCAATAATCTAGCATAGTACCCATCTATTGTCTCATTTTCCTGTTGTATGCATTGATTAATGCAAGTCCAGTCTGCTCTAGGTTTCCGTTTCGCAGAGATTCGGTCTGTAAGACCTTTCACTCTGTTGTCTAATTCTGCGTCACTATGTGGGAGTGGTTTAAGCTCTGCATTACAAGGATTCCAGGTGCCACAAATCATGTGCCAATCTGGACCTATAATTTGTCTTATTACTTTTTCTACTTCTTCCCCATTCAAGTGATAACTCAACCTCATGCCTTGTAAAATTCTAAAAATTTTGTAAAATTAACTTTTGGATGGGGGATTCCCTCAGTAGCTTTCCGGATATCCTTCGGTGTCCATGGTCTGTATACTAAGAGTGTTGGGTCCTGCCCTGCCTGTCCTGCCTGAGGATTTGGAACCTCTATAAGTGGACATATTTCTTCCTCACTCTCATCCTGTAGGTTTCTCTCTATTTGATATGATTCTGCGTCCCCATGTATTTTACGTGCTTGGGATCTAGTTTCAATAGGATCACTAACAAATGGTTGTGGTCTTGCTGAGACCTCAGGATAACGAGGAGGCGGACCAGCCTGTCCACTCACTTCATATCCTGAAAAAGGTAACGGAGGGGGCAGGGGAGGAGGAGCTGTTCTTATTACTAAGTTATTATCTTCTTTGTCTAAGAATAATGTTTTTGAATTTTTAATCTTCTGTTCCCTACGATTTGCTTCCTCAATCCACCTGTGTGCCTGAGGAATGCCTAATTGGCGTTGCTTTTTTTCCTGACCTCCCGCATCAGATTTAAGTTGCTTAAGGAGTTTAACCAGTAAAGTTTTATCTAATTTACCATCAAATTCATATTTGTTAACCCATTTCGTATAATACCTAACATTATCTGAACGTTGTGATTGCATATATTTTACGTCTTTGGTTAGGGGCGGATCTCGCGATGTTTTAGTGCACTGATTTCCCATGTCAAAAGAAAATGTTATGTAACCCTTCTTATCACGTGATATCAAGATTTCAATTCCTTTTCACAGTTTATCTAGAATAACTGCCTACCGTATTCTGTTACCCTGATCTATGACCAAATACACAGTAATTCCTTTTGTCGCTGATCTGCATAAAAAATCTTTACAACAATATTTACTGTAACCTAGTCCCTGATCTAAAACAGAAAAAAGGCAAAATCTTCCTACCTGAGCCTCCGGTATTGAGCCGTCCAGGACCCGCTCTTCGGCCACAGATCAGAAAGTGGTCAGCCTCTTTAAACGACAATTCAGTCAGAGGTCTTTTCACCCAAGAAGAACCGTTTCGGTAACTTCTCCTGCGCAGTATTCGACCACCGGTAGACTCTGATCTGCAGCTGTCTGAGGGATATCTGGCTCGAAGGACCAAACTGTTAAATAAAATCAAGAAATCAATACACAGGAGGTTCAGGTTCAGATGTTTACTAGTGTACACCAGGAGGCAAAAACGTACAAGTACAGAATTTTGTCTGACATAAAACAGGAAGTATACAATTTTATAGTCCTTACATTCAAGTTGTGCCCACCTTACTGACGTGGTATGTCACAGGGCATCTACATCACTTTAGCTTACAGTCCTCTATTCATAAAATATTGCTGATGCTGTATATTTAAAACAAGTTTTCCTCTGGTAACAATACGGCCTTGCTTTCCACCTGGTCAGACATAATGTCTTTCTGTAAAGTTACTTCTTCAAGGCTTCAAACTAGTCCGAATACAATAGCAGATTCAGTCTTTTAATACACTTCTTTGTTCCCTGTAACACTTTCCCAACAGCTGCATGTTATCTTAGTAACACATACACAAAGCCAAATCATCCTAGCAGGAAAGAGCATGAGATTTCATTATTTCACATATTTAATTTCCTGACTCAGCAGATAATCACTTGTGAAAAGCATAAACATTAAGACTTGCTGAGCTGGCAGCTGCCAGGGTCAGAGGTCAACTTGCTACAAGCCACACTGCAGTTTCAAAACTACTTGCAATTACACATAAATTCAGCCTTTTCGTTATATCATTAATAGAATAAAATGCATTACATACTACTTTGCTTTTAAACAAGACCCCTCCCCCCATCCAGGCAATGCAATCTACTATCCATGTTGATGTCCCCGATCTTAGGCCATACTGACTACCTGTACATGTGTATTCTCCGTGGCACGTCATGTAGGTGCACAGTACTGTAATAATGATTTGCACATAGGCAGGGGTCCTCACCTCAACAGTAGCAATTGTGTGTGTGAGTGTGTGTTACTGTGTCGATGAATCCATGAGTGTGTGGGTGTGTTACTGTGTCACTGAATACATGTGTGTCAATACCTGAGTGTATGGGTGCAGTTGTTTGTTTGCATCCTGTCATGGGAACGTGTATTACTGCTTCTCAATGAGGCATCACACTTCCCACTGGCCTCTACCCTTGTTATCAGCTAGACTACTCTCTTACCTTACCACTCCATGTAACTGTACCTGTGATGTCACCCAGTATGGCTGTCATGTCTGTAGCCACAGTGGCTTAATACACAGCTATCATGCTCTTGGATCAGTAGACGTGTTTGGAACGTGGGACATTCTAACTGTGATGTGGAAGCTGCAAGGTGCATGCTGGTATTTTCATACATACCTGTGAGTAGTCCACATTTACATATGGGACACTAACTGCAAACACTGACATCCACTAGCATGTGAAATTAGACCTGATGAAGGAAAGCAGAACATCATGACCAACATGCAGTTACTGTTGTTACACAAGACACATGCTGTTAACAGTACGAAATGCATTGTTCACCTGTACTACATGGTATGTCTGCTGCCTGTCAACAGTACACAACAATTGTAATCTACACTTATCTTCCTAGTCTGTTCAACCTGTGCATCAGACCATATGAGCATGTCCCTGCACCAATGGTGTGGATGACAGGGATGCAGCACAGACATCATCATATGCACAGGGTGATAATGTTTGCCAGAGGCCTAGGCTGCACCATTGGATGACATCATGTGTGTGGGTTAGGGCCTTTGATTTAACTGGGTGTGTGTGGATGTTATGCATGTGTGTGTTGCGGTGCCCTACATATGTTTCCGGTGTGTGTGTGTATGTATGCACACAGTTCTGGCATGTGTCTGCCCTACACAGGGGTATTATTGACAGCTGTGGACTGTGCAGGCCAGGTTTTACAGTTCACAGTGTCCGGCCACAGCCACGTGACCTGTGCCTGCCAGGGGTTCCATGGGCACTACCAAGCAGAGGTGCAAATTGGGTGCTGTCTGATGACACATGTCCACTGGAACTGTGTCCCTGTTGGGACCATCCAGGGCCATGTGCACGTGGCCTGCTGTGTCATGGTGTGGACAGTACAGCACCAGCTGCACTGCTGCTGCTACCGCCACTATGGGACCGGGCATGTGAGGTAGCTCATTCACATAGACCTGAAACTGGTGATGTAGCAGGCCTACATCCACGTGCCCGATGCCTCACTCCTACCAGATGTTCCAACACAGACAGCTCATGCTCGCGGATTGTCATGCCATGGTCAAGGACTCCAACCATGTCACCCCAATCATCTATCCAAAGCTTCAGCAATCTGCTGTTGAGCATTTACCATTGCCTGGATGTTGTTGTTTAAAGAATGGACAGCAGCCCTCTGAAGCCTCTGATCTTCTCTGTTGTGCCGTTCAGCACGTGCCTGTGCCTCCATTACAGCCTGAAACATGCATCTGGTGACACCAGCTGCTGCGCTCTGTCTTGCAGGGGCATGTTGGCCAGAGGTCCTCCTACGAGCATCACTGGCCACGTGCCTGTGTGGGGCATCACCAGTTAGTTGGCTGACACCATGGTATGCAGGCACACCTTCCATAGCCCCCACACTTTCCTGTTCCAAGCTACCACATGCCAACTGTCCTTCCTCTATGGCCACTGGTGATGGGGTATGTGTAGGCATGAGATCTGTGTGCAGGGATGAGGGGGATATAGGTGGAATGGCAACCAATGGCACAGATTCAGCCCCTGACAACCCTGACTGTGCCTCAATCATATGTTCATCATCACTGCTAGAGTCTGTGGGGGCACTAACATCAGATGGACCGCAGGAGGGAACGCACCTACATCACCTGTGAGGGGCAGACAAGAACTGTACAATACAATCTATACAACAGACACAGACACACACACACACACACACACACACACACACACACACACACACACACACACACACACTCACAAGGACACACATGGTATGGCACCCAACATGCATGTGATATGACAGAAGGCATGCAACATGCATGTGAAATGCCATATGGCATGCAGCACAGATATTAATAGTGGTAGTTATCATACATGCCTACTGCATGCGTGTGTCATAGCAGAAGGCATGCAAATTACACAATCATAGTAGTAGTTAGCATACATCCCTGTGTTACACCATGTAGACCAGCACAGGTTAACAGTACACCTGCCTGATGTGTGGCATATGACCTTGACAATCACATGTAGTATGACGTGATCTGCTGACATGTGCAATAACATGCATACATGTTTAACACAATGGTGTCCTGTCAAATATACAGTGGGGTAATGGTGTCCCAATGCAGTGTTGTCTGTCTGCCCTACAGATATAGTGCACATTTAACTGATGTGCATGGCCATTGCAGGGAATCATGAGGCATCTCTATTGCTATACAGTGTGAGTTGCACAGTTCATAGCCATGACTGTGTTCAGATCCAATACATATATACTGTAGAATGTGACCCATGTCACTGAGGTGTATACACACTAAACCATGATGTGGAATGTGTGACACAGGTCACTGAAGGGTATACGGATGACACTCCTGCACATCTGCAACCATATTGCTGCTGCCTAGCAACTATGGCCAGACATGGCAAACTCGTTGGTACACCATGTCCCACATGACATCTGTGTACCACACACACACACACACACACACACACACACACACACACACACACACACACACACACACACACGAGGAGCAAGGATGACATTGATGTCCGACACCAGCAAGAGGAATGTACTGTATCTGTGGGCTGATGTGGATACTATACAGGTGACTGCTGTCATGTTGTGACACACTCAAGATGTTCAACACATCTTATGTGGTGGATTGATGTCATGCCTACACAAGATGTGCATAGGCCTGTAGGATGTCTAGTGTTCCACATCTGCAATATAACCATTACTCAAAGGCCATAGTTGGACCATGTGGAGCCAATGTACGACAGGGTGTACACACAAGCACATAACATCTACTGTGTGTGTTGCTTCATGTCTCTGGCCATCCTCCATGGCCATGTGTGTACATGTGTTTGCCAAATTATTGTGACGGGCATCTACTTCACATGTCTGTGTTGTCCCATATGACATACACCCATAGATGTCATATGCTCAACTGACGACAGGGTTATGCAGACAAAGGGTGGTATGTTTGGTATGTGGGATATGTTTTCAGGATAGTTAGGCAGTGTTGCAACCAGCCCACTAGATGTCATGGACATGTCAAGATAGCACATCACATTGTGTGACATTCATAGCAGGGCTATGATCCACACCAGTGAATCCTGTGGGCTGGCCATACTCCAGCTCACTGTGTAGTACTGTTTGTATTCCCCACATGTGTAGTTCTGATCTGTAGTACATGTCCCTACAGTGAACATCACCTCCACCATTGTATGCACAGCTGTCCACACATCTGGCAATGACAGTTTGTGAGGGTTCATGTCAGTGTTTCACATAGTTTGCAAGTATTGCACATGGGTAGCCATTGTGATGCATTGCAGGTACGACCTGTATATTGTGACAGGACCATACATTATGTGTACATGTGGTAAATGGCCACATGGCAGATAGATCTGTACATTAAGATGCCTGATAAATAATAACAGTCTCACCTGCAACGGGCTGCTGTTGCAGCGGAACGCCAGAGGTACCTAAATAGGAGTAACACAGCAGTATGATCATTATCCAAGACTGTATGATAGCTACAGGGTGCAGTGTGCATGTTAACACATACACCAGTACAATAGACTATACTATGGAGTATGTACATGTGTGCATACACAGAGTAGCATACTATAGTATGCGGCATGTGTGTATACATGCCTTGCATATGATGTTACATTACATGTTGTACAGTGACACATGTAACTATATGGAACATAGTTGTTATAGGTGCAGCAGTGACTTATCAGGTAACTCCAGGCTCGGTGGTTGAGAGACACCCACCTCCATGATATCGGCTAAGGCTTGTGGATGTTGTTCTGCAGGTGTCCCCAGGTTGGCCAGTAGCTCCTCTGTATGTGTGAGTGGGGGCTGGGTTGGTGGACCACCACCTGTTGCACCTTGTTCCCTGACAATTGCATTCGCATGCTGTTTTGCCTGTCTAATGAGGTCTGTACAGTGTCTGCACACCTGCTGGTATGTACAGTTGTGGCCACCCACATCATTAATCCTCGTGCGAAGTTCCATCCACAGGGCATCCCACTGCTGTGCATCCTGTGGCACATGGCTGAACAGGATATCATGATTGTCATGTAGGTATGGGATGAGGGCCTCATCCTCCAAGTGGGTATAAGGGGATAACCTTGCACGCGGCATACCTGGAAGACATAATGATGGAGACAGGTCACAGTAACTCACCGAGACATACAGAGCTACAGCTGAACATACATGTGTATCACATTTATTATGATTAAATAGTTGTCTTTGCAAATCTACATGGCACTGACACCACTGACATGTTTGTGTCGTACACATTTGACACTCAATAATGATTGGATATTATCACCATATATGTGTGTGTGTGTCACCTGATTACATTGCTCATACTCCATGTGGATGCTGTCTTGATGTGGGCATGTCTGTTTGCCTGTACTGGTGTTCTTACCTATCAGCACATGGCTGGATGTGTCCACATTAATGCAGTCAACTTTGATGCTGTGTATATGTCACATATAAAGACTTACACTGCCTTAACAAACATGACCTGTGACCCTGCAGACTTGCTCATGGAAGGTTTTACATTTATGTGTTTTGCCATATACATCTACACGGCACTGTACAGAAGTTCAACATCCTGCCATGTGTCACCTGTGTTGCACATGTGATACACATGGGACACTGGCTAGCCAGATGGTATTTGCAGGGATGGATATCAACTATAGCATGTACAGTCAAAGTCAACTAGTAGGCTATATGCCCTGGGCCGTGGATGAATCTAGGATGAAAGGTTACCTAGGTGTAGCTGACAGGCGGGTCTCTGGGGCCAGGTGGAGCAGTGCCACATAACTGATCCACAGGGTTAATGATACATTTACCATGCGGTCATCACACCATGTCTGAGAGGGGGGCAATGTGCAGCTTTGCTGGACAGGAATGCATAGTATGGCAGGACTATGTAAAGTGTATGGGACAAGGATCTGTCCAGCATGTGGTGATCCTAGTACTAGGAAGGTGGATGTCCATGAAGTATGTGTTTGAGATCAGGATGTGTACATGTAGCATGTCCAACATCACTGGGTTGGACATGGCTTTATTCAGGGTAGGCATCATGCTACATAGTGGAGATGGGGATTGTGAAGGCTGGTGTAGGCTATCTGAACATGGCCAATACCCCTTAAAGGAAATATGTGATCTGATAGGGGTCACTTGAATGTTGAGTATGGCTGGACAATGATCTCTATATTCATGGATGGCACCCTGTCATGATTAGGGTTGCCACATACGACTACCTGACAGGTGTGGTGATGTAATTATCACAGGAAAGACAACTTCCCAGCTGCATCCCTTACACACAGTGTCCATTATGTTAACCGCTGCCTAGGTGGTAGTTCATGGGTACAGGGTTATTAACATAGGAGTGGCAATGCAATATGTAGCTGTCAGACTGTGCCCATATGTCACACACCTCACCCACAAAGCCCCTTCTGTATGTTGTCCACAACACTCTGAGTCAGCTATTGCTCCTAGGTCATAGTCATTTGCATACTTCAATAGGCAGATGCCTTCTGTTAGTCTGTGTGGTATAGACTACAATGAGGGGGAGTACAATGAATTAATCCTGTCTTACTGTAGCTGGCACTGGTGTGATGTGCATGTATTATTCAGACACCTTCTGTAGTGTTGGTTCTGCCAGCAGTCCTGTTGCAAAACACTCCTGTGACATAGGAATGTACATCTAGTATACTGAGTGTAGATGGAACACAGTATGGGTGATGATGTCCTATGACCTGGCAAGGTTATGATATGCAGTGTGAAATCAACCTTACTGTCATCTGCATCTGTACTGCTGACATCAACTAATGTGATCAAGGTTCATGGCCTTTCAGACCAGACTCAGCAGGGTAGTAGTGCAGTACTTCCCATTATCAGTGGTGTCTCCCCCTTTGTGGGTTGTGATACCTGTTGGTGTGCACCATTCAGTGTGTACACAGCCTGACATGAAGCTATGTTTTACATGATGTGTATGTGGAGAGCAACTTGTTTTGCCATATGTCTATGATACAACCTGGGATGTGGACAGGTCCCATGCAGCCTGAGTGCAGCTTGTACCTGCATAGTTGTGGTTACAGGGGCTCTGTAGTGTACATGGATATATGATTGTGTACCTTTTGGTGGGGGCAGTGTGTTTATGTTATCCAAGACCCTATCTGGATTGCTTAATCATGCTCAGCACTTGTTCAGAACTTGTAAGCACTACGTAAGCTACTAATTACTATAGCACTCAATCTTCCTCATTACCTAGAGGTAAACAGTTTTTGTACGTACATTTCTCACTTGCTTAGAGTAAAACAGCTCTCGTACTCACTTTCCTCACTTATCTAGGGGAAAATAGTTTTATATTCAGGCATGTCCAAGAGTCAGCTCCCAGTGTTCTCTCCTGTCTATCTGATGAATCTGGACATCTTGAGGCAATGTAGACATTGCCTCATGTACACAGACAACCCTCTCCCCCTACCACGCAACACTGCAACCTGTGAGAGATGCACTTATCTAGCCAAACTGGAGGTAAAGCTCTCTCCAACCAAGACTGACCCTGACAGTCATGTGGAGAAGGTAAACATTTGCACCACACCACACTCATCACATAGTCTCACTAAATGTACACCACCATAATCCACACATAGTAACACAAAAACATTCGCAGAGGCTCTCAGTAATAATCTGTCTAAGCAACAGAGACCTCCAAAGCGGAAATGCAAGCAGCCTCCATCCCCCAACACACACCCCCAATGGCATATAGCCCACAAAGTCAGCGTGCCACTCAACCACAGCCAATAAGGCAAATCAACATACCCAACACACTAGTCATAGGTGACTCTATAGTCAGGCACACTGATGTCCCACTCACCAGGCTAAACAAGGAGTAGGTTACTGTCAGCTGCCTGTCGGGTACCAGGATCCGCCACATAACCCACGCACTCAGGTCACTCCACAACAAGTACAAATAAGACTCTGTCATTGTCCATGTTGGTGTGAATGACCTGAGACGTACCTCCCTGAACTACATGAAAAGAGACATGGAAGAGCTCTCTGATCTTGTAGCCCAAGCAGGTATGACCCTAGCCCTGAGTAGCATTCTGCCATCACCCAGAATGATACCGCAGTATGAGGACAAAATGATTGACCAACAATTGGCTAAGCTTCTGGTGTCATTCTAAAGGGATCCAGTATCTGTCTGCTTGGGATGACATGGTCAACAAACCACGATGCTGCCACAAATGGCCTGCACCTGTCACCCCTGGGATTCCGGATACTGGCTAAGGCTCTTGCTGCCCCTATAGTGCCTTCTTTAGGCAAGGTTCAAATAACATATTCACCATCATAATAGGAACAGGCAACACAAACTGTGGGTAATGCTACTCAATGCTGGAAGTCTAAATCTCAAATTGCACTCGCTCGAGGCACTCCTTGTAATGGAGAACATCGATATCTGTGCAGTGACTGAGACCTGGTTTAACGCTCCAGAGAGCACCCCTGCACTACCAGGCTATAACTTGTAGCACACTTTTCGGCCATGTAACCTGGACCAGAACACCCAAGGTGGAGGTGTGTCCATATTCATTAAGGATATCCACCCCTCCAGGCTAGTTTTTTGCATGTGTTCTTCTGTAAACTTTTTCAAGATTGTACTTTATATATGTTTTTTATTGTTTATTGTTTTCTGTTTGTTATTCTTGGAGCTTTTCTCCCTGGGCCTCTACTGAAAATGGACATGTATCCAGCTAGACTAGCCCGGTCAACAAATGTAAAATAAATAAATAAAATAAATAGTTGCTTAGCACAATGCATCTGAGGTTATCCAAGTGCAGCTACCTCTGGGCTAAACTGCAATCCAAATCATAGCTTGCTACAGATCCCCCACCATGCCCCAAGATTCCCACTCCTCTTTTCTTGATGTACTGGAAATTATTAGGGTTCAGCCAAACACCCTACTAGTGGGCGACTTCACCTACCCCTCCATTAACTGGGAAAACTACTCGTGTACCAACTCATTAGCTCAATGCTTTATGGAATTCATAAACTCCAATGCCCTAGATCAACTTATCCACACACCCTCCAGGGGCAACAATATCCTAGACCTAGGCATTACCAACATGAGTGACTGGTGTTCCACACCTGAACTAAAATCCTCGTTGGTCCGATCAGACCATAAGCTAAATACCCTTGATATCCAAATCCCGCCCCCCCCCCCCCCATTAAGGAAACCACAGTATAATATTTCTACAAAGCCAACTTCATGCTTCTTAAGACAGAAGTGGTGAACTTCATGTCACCCATGCAGATGGACAATACAGTTACAACTGCTGAATCCTACACAAATGCACTCTATAAGCACTTACACGAGTGCATGGATCGTGCTATCCCAAACAGAACCAATACGCTATACTCTTAATTAAGGAAGCCAATCTGGTGGTCCCCTGCCATAAACAAACTGTACAACAGAAGGAAGACATTGTTGCAAAAGAGAGTACAATCCCATGCATGGAGGAGCTCACTGGTCAGCTTCAGTAAGAAGCTGAGATCCCTTATAAGATCCTCCAAAGCTAGCTACGGAAACAAAACCACCACTAATTCCAAGGACAACCACAAAGCATTCTATAGCTATGTCAAATATCTCAATGTCAACACCCAGATCTGCTGTGAGTTACAGCACAAAGGCACAAACATTACAGAACCAATTGATATTGCCAACATCCTGGCAGATAGGTTCAGTGCTACCTTTCCCTCCTCTCACCCCCTAAAGGGCCCATATCTATACAGGAAGAATGCAGAGTCCCTGTAATCATGACTATGCAGGTAAAAGCTGTACTGTCTAAAGCCAATATCACAGCATCCATGGGACTGGACAACATCCCAGGCTGCGTTTTACATGAACTTCAGAACGAATTGGCTCCCCACCTACGCACCATGTTCAATAATAGCCTTGCATCAGGCTTTGTGCCCCCTGAATGGTGCACAGCAACAGTTATCCCACTCCACAAAGGTGGCGCCACAATGGACCCTGGGACCTATTGTCCTATAGGCCTGACTAGCCTGGTCTGCAAGGCTATGTAGCACATCATCATGATCTCAGTCACAGAGACATTGAGTACCTCCAAACCTTTGACCCCTCCTAGTTTGGCTTTGTTAAGGGCAGACCATGCCTCCTAAACCTGGTGGACTTCTTTGAGACAGTTACCAAGGCATTAGATGAGGGTAAGGAGGTCCACACAACTTACCTTGATCTCTCAAAAGCTTTCAACACCATTCCCCATTCTGGTATTATCGACATACCCATCCACCTAAACATTAACCCCTACGTCATGAGATGGTTTGCAAAGTGGCTCACGGATAGAACCCACACAGTGGGAGTTGCATACCCTAGATCCAACTGTAAACCAGTTACAAGTGGCATCCCCCAGGGCTCAGTCCTAGGTCCCCTCATGTTCAGTATATACTTCTCTGAGGTACAGGCAAGCACAGGAGGGCTTTGGCTGAAAAGAATTGCAGATGACTGCAAACTAGGGGCCATAATTGTTTCCCCAGCTGATACAGACACCCTCCGGAATGGTCGCACTGAGACGGATACCTGATGTCAATTTCATGGCCTCAAGCTGAATGTCAAAAAGTGCATAGTCGTCCCCTTTGGATAAAACTAATTACCCATGGACTAACACATAGGTGCTAGTCCCCTACATACAGAAAAGGTAATAAGGCATCTGCGAACCCAAGTAGATAGCAATCTCTCCTTTGATAACCATAATGCCAAGGTGGTTAAAATATCCTTCTACATGGCCCTCCCAATCTCTAATGGATTCGCATCCAGAACAAAGGAGGCCATTGTGCCTCTCTATTCATGACTTATTAGACCCATTAAAGGAGACACCACCCCATTTGGGATGTACCTTACAAGACAACTGCAATAGCTTGGAAGACCACAACAGTACCACACCAAGAGGATTACTGACCTCAAACAGATGACCTATGCAGCCCAGCTAAAGAAACTCCAGCTGTACTCGGTTGCATACCGCATACTCACAGGTGATCTCTGCTTGACATACAAGGCTCATGTCCAACCCAGTATTGCTGGATATGCTCCACCTAAACAAAAGCCCCTAAGAGCCACATGCTCTAGGGATATACACCTAACCACAACGATAATTAAGACGTGCTGGATGGATAGATTCCTGACCTGGAGACTCTCCATGCTTTGTACATGATTCCAATGTACATCAGGCAGGGCCCCTCACTAGCACTCTTCAAGAAAAACCTTGATGGGTGGATGGGAGACAGACATGTACCCTGGGGATCACTGCAGTCGCTCTGCTGGACAGAGGCACAGGGAACTAATGGCTCTGCCATTCAGACTAGGCACAGGGAACTAACCTAAGAGGGTGGCGGAAGCCAACACACTCTAGCTAGGCTTATAAATGCCCTTGGGCAGACAGCCTAGTACCTACCTATGAACCTATTACATGTCTTATATGCATGGATAGTTAACTAGCTCTTCCATTTTACTTTGCTATCATGCTGATAAACTGTCGGGTGACTACAAGTCATATGTATCTTGTTATTGTGTATTGTAAATGCTAATAGACATAACTAATGTTTGCCTAACATAACAGTAATGCTATGTAAATTGTAATACATATCTGCCTACAATACTGTACATTACACAGTTATTGGCACAATATCCCACAATGCAAATCATAATTGCACAGTAGGCCAACCTTCGACATGTTATTCTCAGTAATACACCCATACATATGGCTACTGTTACAATATATCAGCATATACTATCCCCTGTTATAGCATGTACTTGTTGGACTAACCCTGCCACTGACAGCAGCTGGTGAGGAATTGTTGAGTTCAAAGCCCTTATATAGAATCCCTTGTGGTGTATGTGGTGTTTGCCTTGTGACCTACAGTAGTACACACATAAATACTACAAGCGTTACTATGCACAACAATACATCACTACAAGATAACTGATTCCACTATATGCATTGCATACACTTTAAATATTACAGAACAGGTACTACATACACAGACATACTGAGTGTTCTACATACCTTATTAGTAACCCAAGGTGTCGTTGACTGTTATTTCAATCCTTTTCAGTTTATGTTTCAATCTTCTTTGTAATGTTCTGCTGGTATATACAGATGGTTTGAATGTGTGATAAACCATCCTTTCATAGTTAAATATCGGTAACATGTGCTATCCTGACCACCAACTGGTGTTCCAAAGTTGTTAATTAGATGCACATCAGCTGTGCAGCTACTCCATTAGCCAACACCATGGCAACAGTGGTGTATAACTGAGTACTCCACTTGGGCGTTGTCCCTTTGCCTTACTTTCGAGGAAGACGGTCTGGATGTGTTGTTTGTGATGTATTTCAACAGCTATATGGAGACAGACAGAGATATATTAGCTTCATGACTCCCGTGGATTGTGTGTAATGGCTAGAAGATGTTCTACATGTGAGTACAGCTGTTATATTTCAGAACATTGCTACTTATGCAGGGTTTGTTTGTACCTGATACTTCTGCAGATGTTTCAGTCTGGCAAGGATGTTTGGGCAGCTCAAGGCTGTATGGCTATGCATGAAATGTTAGGTGGTTTACAGTGTGCTCACCAGACATCTTTGGTTTGGTGTACATGTGTATCATACTGTGCTGTTAATCAATAATTGGTAACACTTCCCGGTGTACACACAACCCTCTGAAACAGGATTAGTGCAAACAAACCTTGTAACATCAGCAGCTGTTCCATTGTATAACAGCAACTATTTCACATAGGGTCATGTTAGTGTGTCTCTGGCAAGGTATGTTAAGGCTTCTGCAGATGTCGTACAGTGAGTGAATAATTTGTGATGTTATTACAGTTTGTATTGTAATTTGTTTGGGTGTGGGGAAGATGTTGGTGGGTGTACATAGCAGATGCAGGTGTGTAGGAACTGCTTTTATACATAATCGATATGTGAGTGGGGGTCCCTTCCCTATTTGAACACCTATCCTTTAGTGGACTAATACTATGGTAATTGCAGGCTGATTCATTAAGGCACTGTTAATTGGTTCCTGTATAGCATGCACATGATGTTAGTCCTTGAATCCTTTCAGCAACACATCGGAATGTAATAAAGTGTTGCTACATGAAAGCTGTCTGTGTATTTGTGTCATAGGTATTTGCAGTCATTGGAGTTGTGTTGGTGACTGACCCTCTTTGGCTAGGGTTGGCACCTTTTCAAATGGCCATAGTGGGACATTTTCGGGACACACATCAGATTTTACAGGCCAACACAAACCCACGGTCAGTACAAAGGATATAACTTTCCTTTTTTGCCTAAATATAAGTTTATTCTTGTAGCAGTTTAGTTGCTTATCCTGTTTCTTGTAACATGTAGGTATTTTAGATTCATAAATAACTATTGTATGCAACTATTACATTACATATGGGACATAATTATGTCCTACAATCTCAGGACATTTGCCATGTTTAATATTTTTGGTCAGGACACAACCGCCCAAAGAGGGACTGTCCCTCGCAAAGTGGGACAGGTGGTAACCCTATCTTTGGCTCATGTCCATAGCACATATTTGTAATAGTGTATAGGCATATACTCTCCATATCCTTTGTTCATAAAGTTTGGTCGTGGCAGAATGTGTGATTGCTATGGTCCATGTTATACTCATATATGAACACTTTAACTACTGTATACAGGATACCTACGGAATCCCGAACACACACATTTTTGACACCCACAGTACCGGGCCCAGACTCCCATACCCCACATTACCGACAGTGACAGTCAAACTCGCGAAAGTAACACAAACATGGAACACACACACGCACACACAGACACACTGCTACCCACCACATCCAAACAAACCATCCTACACTACGTATGAGCAGGTGGGCAAGCCCCCCTACACCCCTCCATGTGGGTGGCTGCGCCCCCCCCACCCCCCTACTTTAATATTCTACCTCTGAGATCGCACAAACAGACGCACAAAGCAAACCCACACCCACACATTACAGTCCCCCAGGAACACACACCAAACTCAGAACACACACTTACACACACTACAGCCCTCAGAAACACACACACAGTAAGCTACCTGAACCGCAACACCAGAAGCACTGACTAAATGTCCCTTAACATTGGGATTTTAAACCTCGTGCTTCTGGTGTATCAGTACTGTGGTGTTTCGGTCTTTAAGCCTGTGATTACGCGCGTTGGTATGTCAAGCATTCGGTATTTGGTAGGTATCCTATTTATATGTACCTCCATGGTTATGTAGATGTTGTTAACCTATCTATATATCTACATATATATATATGTATATCCCCATATATCGACATATATCTCTCTCTCTCTCCCTCTCCCTCTGTCCCTATATATGTTGATTTATATAGATATATATATATATATATATATATATATATATATATATATATATATATATATATAGAGCATACACCTTTCATTGGGTATATGGCGGTTTGTCCTATTTCCACACATTCCTCCCTTTTGTGTTTTAATCTGTCAGAATACACAACTGCCATTGGTACATCTCAGGTAGCTTAGTGGTAGGTTATTGTGAAGATTGAGTACATGGTTGCATGTTCTAATACTAACAGTGGTCATTTTACCTCTCAGAGCAGGCACTGGTAGTGCAAGGGTGATTAACGCACATTTCAGCAGTTGTGTGTTCCAAATATTTATTACTCTGTGGAATACTACCTATATATGCAAGCTGTGGTTAAGGTATACTATGTAACATGTAAATCATCTCTGACTTTATTGGGATTTGAGCCAGGATTGCACAGATATTATGCAAATGCTGTAGCCATTACACTATTGACATTAACCTTCCTTCTGCCTATTTCCTATGTCCATGAATCCTATGTGTAAGCTTGGCTACACAACAGGCATTGCCACCCACACCCAGTGAGTTTCTCAAAATACTGACATGACACATGAATTGAGAGACTATACATTAACATCCTAACTACATTTGGCATAGCCACTCACTGACACACTTCAGGGGAAACCTTGATGTATGACTGGCCAACAGTATATACACCCCTGTGATCATGTGTCCCAGACACATACAACCAGGGTGTGGGAGAGCCACTCCAGTTTTACAGCTGCAAGACCTGGCGGGGAAATTGAATGCTGTTGGTTTGTCATGTTAACATGCCCTTTTCACATCACTATGTGCCCCTATCACCCTACAGCACCCCAGTCTTCAACAGCTTCCAGCAACTCTGCCTGGAATCACTTCATTGGCTTTGCTTGACAGAGGCTCAGTTACTTCATCAATGGTGCAGGTAAAGCCACCACACTGTAGCTATGCTTCTAAATGCCCTTGGGCAGATAGCCTACTACCTATCTGTGAACCTCTACAGTGCAGGACATCTCCAACATCATATGTGATTATACAGAGTTTTCTGATCACAATATACAGTGTAATTTCACCATGTAGTCAGACAATAGTTAAGTACAGCAATAGCATACAGACTACTGATAGATAATCACACCAAAAGCCTATCTTGAAAGCTAGTGGACATGTATAAGTTTCAGGCTTTGTATCGCTTACCAGTAGGTTACCTACAGGAAAGATGGGACACAAGCACAGAAGGGATACATGCCTGCAACAATGCCATACCAACTTGCCTGTGTCAGCATAAGGCTTTTGAATGTTGGGCAAGGCTATTGGCGCCCCCATGGTGCCATTTTTAGGCAGGTCTCAGAGGTAAATCTCACCTCCATGAACTGCACAATAGCGGAACCTATGAGGGTTAGGCTACTCAACACCAGAGGTAGTACTCACAACATGCACGCACCCACAGCAGCCCTCAGTATGGACAACATCTACATCTGTTCTGTGACTGGGACCTGTATAAGGCTCCTGTGAGCACACCGGCACTACCAGACTACAACCCATAACACACATTTCAGCCACTGAACATGGACTGGCACAGACATGGAGGGGGTGTATCCATATTCATCGGGGATACCTACACCTCCAAGTTAGTGGGGCAGCATGATACCTCTGTGATCATCCATGTGCAGCTAACATCAGTCACAACTGCAATGCAAACTGTGAGCTGCTACAAATAACCCTCCATGACCCAGGAGCACCACTACAACTATATGGAGACAGTGGTAAACATGACAGTCCTACCAGACACCCTGTTATTGGTCAATGTTGGCGACCCTACACTTAACTGGATAACCTACTCGAGTATTCACTTCCAGGCCCAGCACTTCCTGGGATTTATCACCTCATATGTTCTGTATCAGTTGGTAGATGGGCTAACGCGAGGTGAAAACATACTAGAAGTGGTAATCACTGACATGTGCAACAGGTGCACTACAGCAGAGGTAAACCATTTATTGTTTAGATCTGACCATGAACTATTCACTGATGATTTCTACTCCCAACCATCTCCCCTACCCAAGGAACACACAGTGAATACCTTTCCTACAGCTAAATTCACAGTACTAATGACAGAGGTGGGAGGGTTCACAGCCCCCATGCTCAGGGATGACACTGCTCAAGATACAGACAGAATTACGAATGCATGGGTCGTGCCATCAATGGTAAACCAGGACTCACTACTCTTACACAAGGACACCAGTCTGCTGAACCCCTGCATTATGCAGGCTATACAACAGAAGTAGGACAGTAGTACAGAACAACAGCAAATCCCAAGATATGCAGACATCCGTGACCAGTATTAGCAACATACTTATGTTACTCATGTAATCATCCAAGGCTGATATCCATAGGTAAGTAGGCATGGATTCGGAATATGATCACAAAGCCTTCTTTGGCTATGTCAAGGATGTAAGCAGTAACACACAGATTTGCACTGTGCTGGTGCAATATTGCACTGAATATACTGACCCTACTGATATCACCAACACACTTGATGATACATTCAGAGCAAGCTTCACCCCCTACTGGGCCCACAACAATACCCAAAACGTACAGTGTCCTAGACATCTGAGACATACAGGTGGTAATGGCCCTTTCAAACAGCATGACAGAGCGTCAGTGGAGGCAGATGGTGTCCTAGACTGCATCCTGCAGACACTACAAGACAAAGTGACCCCCCGGCTAATATAGCAATTCAACATCAGCCTCTACACAGACTACATGGCCATTCACTGGTGGATGGCAACAGCTATTACACTCCACCAAGGTGGTGACACAACTGACCATGGTAATTACCACCCCATAGGCCTGAGTAGCCTGATCTGCATGGCTATGGGGCGCATCTTCATGGCACTCATTAACATAGACAATGGTAACTTCCAGACACTTGACCCAACCCAGGTCACCTTGACTGAGTGCAGATCATGCCTACTGAACCAGTTTGACATCTTACAGCCACCTAGACTTTAGGTGTGGTATGTGGTAGTTCACACATACTACCTGGACCTCCCCAAGGGTTTTGATGCCATTCCCCACTCAGGTATTATTTCTACACTCAACAGCCAGTACATACACCCATACATCACAGGTTGGTTTGCCAACAGGCTTACACACACAACCCACATGGTAAGCCTAGCAGCCTCCAGGTCCAACTCTTGATCAGTCACAACTGGTGTCCCACAGGACTCAGTCCTGGGACCCCTAATGTTTGCCATATACTTCTCAGAGGTACGGGCTAACACAGGCGGACTACAGCAGGCCATGTTTGGCGATTATTGCAGACTGGGAGACATAACTGACAGTCCAGCTGTCACAGACGTCCTTCAGGGGGCCTCACATAGACCAACACAGGGTGTCAGAGTGATGGCCTCCAGCTAAAGGCCACATACTGCATGGTCATTCCATTTTGGGAAACTACACACACACAAATATTAACACATGAGTGGCAGACACTATAATTCAGATGACGTAATGGGTATGTGGGGACTACATTACATAGTGATCTTTCCTTTGACAGTCATATGTGCGAAGTAGTTAGGACATCCGTCTATGTAGGCCATCTGATTGCTTAAGGGTTCACATCTAAACAGACTTAGGTTATTGTGCCCCTTTACTCATTAGTCATCAAACTCATCATCGAGTATGATAACCCATTTTGGATGTACCTCAGAAGACACATCTGACAGCTGGAAGGGCCACGAACGTACCTCGCATAGAGGGATAATGCCCTCAGACATGTCTCCTATGCTGCCAGACTGCATAAACTCTTGCATTACTCAGTGGCATCTTGTTTACTCAGAGATGATATTTGCTGGCCAACAAAGCAGTGTTCAAGTCAGGCTTAATGGATATGCTCCACCTATAGGCATCCATGTCACCGTGAGCCACACACTGTAATGAGCTACACCTTGCCACAACCATAACTGGAAGATGCTGGAGTGACAGATTCCTGTCACGGGTATTCCCCATGATTTGGAACTACATCCCTGATTACATTATACGGAACCCCTCACTAACACTCCAGGAAATCCTTGCAGAGTGGGTGGGGAACAGTGGATACACCCCAGGGATCCTGCAATTGGCTCTGCTCCACAGAGGGACAGTTAGTTAATCAATGGGATGGTGACAGCAGACACATTTTGGATATGCTTATGAATGGCCTTGGGCAGTTAGGCATGTACTTACCTATGTATCTATGAACCTAGACATACAATATTGACACATGCTGATAGCTTAATTTACTGTTCAGGTATTGACTTACCTTATGCCAATGGCAGTTGTGCCTACAATAGTTGAGGGCTGCCTATGTAGGATGCACACAGTAGGCCACCTATACATGACAATTTACATGTGGTTGTGTGTGTGTATGTGCCATCCATGTTTGCTGTGTGCAGGTGGAGAAGGGTGTCATTCCATAGGTGCCTACACTGTCAGTGTGTGTGCTATACATTCCCTCTTTGCCAAGGCATGGGCATACTGGGCATGCCTCCATCTGCATACTGGGGCTGGCACAGGGTGTCCGTGGTCTGAGTCCCTCTGTGCCTGTGGGGCCCTTGGCAATGGTGGTGAGCTGTGAGGGCCTTCACCATTCTGTCCCTGCTGCAGCTGTTTCCGCAGGATCATATTTGTGTAGCATGGCACATACTATGAAGATGTGGGCACACATGCCTGGAGAGTACTGCAAGGCTCCAACAGATATGTCTAAGCAATGGAACCGTGATTTCAGTATCCCAAACACATGCTCAATGTTGATTCTGGTTTCTGCGTGTGCCTCATTATGGTGTTTTTGCTTGGCTGTGTGTGCATTTCTGATGGGAGTCATCATCCACGGTTCCAGTGCATAGCCAGCATCCCCCTCCAGGTGGCTATATGGGATGTCCCCCCTGGCAAATACCTGATACAGCTGTGAGGCATGCCAGATGTGGGAGTTGTGATAGCTTCCAGGGCTGCCAGCACACACATCCATGATAATGCCCTGGGCATTGCACACAACCTGGCAGTTGATGGAGGGGTATCCCTTGCGGTTTATGTAGCGCCTACCCTGCTCACCGTGTGGTGTCTTGATGTGTATGTGCGTGCAGTCTATTGCACCCAGTACCTCCGGGTAGTCTGCCACACAGTGGAAGAGATGCATATTGCTGGCCAACTCCTCCTGCATTTGGGGGAAGTATATGTGCTCATTGGCATGTGGTAACATGGCATCCAGGAACTGGTGGAGTACCCTGGATGCTGATGCCTGTGAGATCCCCATGATATCCCCAGATGGCCTTTGAAAGGTACCTGTGGCTAGTATTCTCAAGCTTACACATACCTTCGTGTCCACTGGGATGGGTTCCCCTCTGTTATTTCTGGTTCTGAGGTGTGGCCACCACAGCTCAACAAGTTGCTGTATGGTGTCCCTGTCCACCCTGTAACACTCTACTATCTCCAGATCATGTAGCCCCTGGCAGGTTACCCTGGGTCTGAACACTCTTCTCCTCCTTCGGTGCCTGAGATGGTTGTCAGCATAATCTTCCACACCACCATCAGTCTCCAACACATGCTGGTGAATCAAAGCTATGGCAGCCCCTAACATGTACATATTAAAAGTTCCCCGTCTGTATACACCAATGGTGCAGAGTGTCTGGGAATACACAAGTGTGTGTGTGTGTGTGGGGGGGCTTTCACACTTTATACTATTGTGCAATGGATGCTGCTGGTGTAATTGGGTGTGTATGTGCAATTCCAGCTGCAGGGTATCTTAATTATGGGTTTTACAGCAGGTACTGCTATTGTGGGACCTTTGGTGTTGACTTACACTTGGCTGCCATGATTCATCTAATGCCCTTTACTTCACTTTTCAACCCGATTCCCCTCCCATTGTCAGGCATGCATCCAGCTGCCTGCTTTCTTGTTTTGTACTTTCCCAACCCAGGATTGTGTCGCGAAATGTGTTATGTAGCTGATCTACTGCAAGTTTGCTTTGTTCTGCTGTGACTGTTCTCTTTTTTTAGCAGTACGGCACCTCCCCTTTCCTGCTCTGCAGGTAGTTGCTAGCAGCCTTGTTAGCTGTTGTCAATGGCCCCCTGTGAGTTCCTAGGTGTTAATTACTCATTTGTACTCCAATTACCATGCTGCAGCATTTCCTTATTGTCTTCCTGTATCCTTCCTGTTTCAGCTGTGGTGCGTGCCGCGCACAGCCATTTAGTGGGTTTCGAGCGCGTTTTCATCCACGTTCACATGCACTTTCGGTTACCTTGTGTGCTCTCAGCTAAGCAAAGCTATGGCTACTTCCACACCCCTATCCTGTGGCTTTGCTTAGCAACAGGCAACCCAGATTAGCAATGCTCCAATGTGCTTACAGCTAAGGTGGTGCACCCCTCTCTTGATGTCATGTTTATCTCCAGGCTACACTTCGGTGTTTTACTGCTACACTGTGAGGTACATCCTTACGCTGGTGGGGATTTTGCGATTCAGTTTTACTTGACTCATTTGCATGGCATTAACTACTAATTCCTAGTTACCATGCAGAACACTGTCACAGACCCTTAGCAACCCTTGTGCCATGGTTGTGGTGTAGCATGCGTGCCATTGACTATTATGGGGAATTCATGAAATGTGTTACATTGCAGTTTTATGACATATAAATATATTTTCATTGTGATCCAGTTTGCGCACCGATGCACTGCAATTTTACTTTGCATTAGTGTGGCCATGATATTAAATGTTATTTTTTATGTGTTGTGCATGTTTTTTATGCCATTGACTATATATTTAGCCATTGGCATATATTAGCATTATAATACATAAGTTTGGTCTGCTGTCATGGCTCCGTTTTTATGTTTGAAGAAATGTAAACCGTTTTTATGGTTTATATTTCTGCATGCTTACACTATGCCTGCACCACTTCATGAATCGCTATATACCTTCATTTGCATGCTACACTGCTGCACATGGGGTAATTAGCATACATGCACCGGGAGCTGTGCAGCTGTGGCATACGCTGGTAGTGCACGTGGAAGCAGCTCGTACCTGAATCGCTCGGCGGCCATATTTGGCGTTAGATCTCCGACGCTACGCCTGCGCCTGGCGCAAGCTTCGTGAATCCCGGGGATTGCATTTGGTCTTGCATTTGTGGCATTACCTATATTGTGTAATCTTTTCAAACATTTTCTTGTCTTCTCTAGTCAATATCCCTATTTTTCATTCTCAGTCTCATGTATAATACTAGTTTTCCTTCTCACACTCTGGTAAAATCTCTATGATAGACGTGCATTTGAAATGATTGATTACTCACCTTGCATAGTTATTTCACTCTCATTGCAGAATCTGTAAATACTGTACGTATCCCTTTCAAGTAATATATTTAATCTAAGTAGTTCATTTTGCATCAGTTAACTTTTTTATTTATCCTAGGTAGTTGTATGACCTCCTGGCTTCTCATTTATTGTTTGCTTTGCAAATTGTATTTTACTATTATTCTATGTATTGTCTCTAGAATGCAAACTGTGTTATTTTATCATTGTGTATTTTGCCTGGAGCATTTCTCCCTGGACCTGCACTGAAAATGTGATTTCCCAGCTGAGCATTCACAATTAGCAACTGTAATAAATATATATATAACTAATAATGATCAAGTGTATACAAATTGAGGTAGATTATCAGAGAGGTGGGAGAGTATCCTTCCTGTGGCAGTGCTACTTTTGTCAAATATCAGTTGTTAAGCTGAGTCCCTCATTACTCTGCATGCCAGAAGAAGGTGGGTGTGTATTGTTGCTGTAGTACTGCTGTCTGTATCAATGTTTATTTGTTAAGCTGAGTGCCTCATTACTCTGTACACCATGATGAGGTGGGAGTGTATTGTTACTCTAGTACTGTTGTCTATATCAAAGATTGGTTGTTGAGCTGAGTGCCTCATTGTTCTGCACAACAGGAGGAGGTTGGGGTGCATCATTACAGTAGTAGCGCTGTCTGTATCAAAGATGGTTTGTTGCGCTGAGTGCCTCAATCATCTGTGCTATGTTACTTAAAGGAGGAGCACCATAGCAGTAAAAGCTACTGGATATCCATCATACCTCGCATTATCCTAACATTCTCCAAAGAGGCAGAAAGATGCTAAAGCAGCCTGCTGTAAGGCAGTGAAAAACAGTCCAGCTTCAACAGCAAGCATCTAATCTGGCAGGTGTGTTAATTCCTTGACATGCTGCAGCTGTACAGGTTGTCTAGGGACAGAAATAAAATTTACAATACTTTTTAGCTGGTTATTTTTTTTTAATTATTATTATTATTACTATTATTTATTTATTTATTTTTGCTTAAACCTGACATACGTAGAAGTTTTTCAGTATTACAAAATTATTAAATATTTTATGCTGCCTAAAAAGATACATTATCTGGTGAGGGCTATATTTACATTCTGTAAGATGATATACAATTTCCAAAACCTAGCTACACCCCACTGAGAAATGCCTCCTACTATACATGACTAAGGCCTAATGATACCTTAATACCTTATAATTGTAACAAAAGATGCATAATTACTAAAGTATTTAGCAAAGTCTGTTTGGAAATGGGTAACCTTTGCTTCTCAGCAACATACCATACAAATTGTTATATCCGTTCCATTGTTGCAGATTTTCTAAGTATCGTAGCAGCATGGGATTTTCTAGAGTATCCAGTAACTTCTTTTATCATCCTGTTCTGGAAATAATACTGACAAGTGACCTTAGGCATAAAATAAGAATTTTCTTTAATTATACTCTGTCCTGTTGAAAGAACTGTTTTATAAGGTTTTTCACGCATCAAGACAGCTAACTCTTGAGATTCCCTTAGTAGATGAAACTGCCAACAAAAACAAAAAAGTTTTCTTGGAAAATTTCTCCTACATTAAGAGTTTGGATAAAAGGTGGAATATGTTTTTCTGTAATCAAATGTAGTTCTCAAAACAGAAAGAGTTTTTCATGAAAATATATGCTTTGCTGGGAATTTCATAATGAAGTAAAATAAGCATAAACATCTTAGCAATTTAAATTAGTTTTCAAACCAGGAGAAAAGAATTCCTGTAAAATGTCTGACATGCTTAGAGTTTCAAAAGAAGGTGACTTAAGCTTCTCTGTCATGAAATTTAATTCCCAAATCTGGGATATATTATGCCTAGATGGTCTGAAGTAAATAACCCATTTTAAAAACAGCTTTATTTATTGTTCTGTTGTTAAAGATGGAACACTGAGCATACATGCATGACGATAAAGCCACAATGTGCAGCAGGAATGTTCAGAATGCTAAACATGAAGCTGAATCATTTAAAGAATAAAAGACATTCTAGCAAATCTGGTATAGTACAAATTGTCCCTTGAAATTTCTAATCTTTGCCAATGGCAAAGTTATCTAGGGCTAGGCATAGTTTCCTAGTTGCAAACTTTCTAGTTTTGTTCAAAATGTGGATAGTTTTCATGATACAGAAAATGTCTATTTGAAATTAAGGAGTGATCATCCAAACTGAGGGGTGGGCATCCACATTAAAGACAGATCATACAGGCAGCCAGCTGCATTGATGTCATAAAATTCTGCCCTGATGCTAAGAGAGAAAGGTGATTAACTGAGGTAACTCCTGTGGTGGTTCAGCAATATTATGAAGAAGCAGTGTCACCCATCACCTTTCAGCCTGTTTCGGTTGTTAAGTTCATAGGTTCATCGGTGTGTACTAAGCTAATGGCTCTGGAGCCTTTACAAGCCTAACCCATAAGATTACCCTGGCATCATGCCATCCAACCTAGTTCCCAGTGCCTCTGTCAAGCAGAACCACCAGAGTGATCCCCGGGGTGAATTTTCTATTTCCCATCCACTCATCAATATTTCTCTTGAAGAGGGCCAGCGAGGTGCTCTGTTTGACATGTATGGAAAGTCTATTCCATAGCATGGGCATTCTCCGAGTTATGAACCTGCACATTCTGTTGATTGTGGTAATGAGGTTGAGGTCTCTGGAGCGTGTGGTGTGGAGGGATTGGGATTTCTTTAGATGTAGCATTTATAACAGAGCTGGGTCAGGCATGGCTTTGTAAGTCAAGCAGAGATCGCCTCTAAATAGGTGATATGAGACCAAGAATAGTTGGAGTTTTTTGAGTCTGTCCATATAGGACAAGTGTTTAAGGCCTAGAATCCTCTTTGTGAGGTACTTTTACAGCCTCTCCAGTTGTTGCAAGTGTCTAGTAAGGTACATAGTTCATATGAGTTCATATGAGAATAGTTATAAGAAAGAAAGCATGGAACAGGCATTGCCTGCTCCAAGGAGGATCTATTTTTCAGACTTATTCTTGAGAAGTCCTATGACAGATTTGTGCAGCTGTATATTTTGGGAGATGATCAGCTCTATTAGAGGATGAGTCCAATACTGATATGATGGTACTGGGCATTTATGGTTCCTGCTTCTGTTCATGTCCAGTGGAAGTATATCTGCTGAACTGAATGTTTTCAGAATGCAAAGACCTAACAAGTACAACAGCTTGAAGAGTTAAAGGTAGCAAATTGTTTTGAATTACCCCCTTCTACAACTGCTAATGGTAAATTATGAAGGTAAAGAATATGTGTGTTTCTTAGTTTAATTACAGCATCAGCATAGTGTTTTTGTGCGTGTGTGTGCGTGTGTGTGCGTGTGCGCATGTGTGTGTGTCTGTGTGTATCTGTGTGTGTGTGTGTGTGTGTGTGTGTGTGTGTGTGTGTGTGTGTGTGTGTGTGTGTTTATGTGTGTGCAGATCTAGACTAGGCTTGGAGACAGTTGTTGATGAAAAACTTTTCAGACTGACCAGACTGCCTACAACTCTTTCATGTTTATGTATAGAGCCTTTATGAATGAGTCAATCTCTTGGCTCAACTAGAATTGGAGGCATCTGACATGATAACCTTTTTGGGGTAGTAAGGGTGCCACAGGGAAATCTTGTTTAAGTTTTGATGATGAAAGCACCACCTTAAATCAAATAGACTGAATGTGGAACGTTGAGGATAATTGAAAGGATGAAAGGCTTCATCCCATATGGACCCAAATACCTATTGTGTTTGTTTTGCATACAGCTCTGCGAATGGAACTGTAGCTAACTAAGATGTCATTTAACCAAGAGCTCCAAGATACTCTCTAGTTTTCAATAAGTCTTTCTGCATGAAGGTTTACATAAAATCCACAATCTTCTGAGACCTGTCCAGAGGCGGAACAATTTGTGAAACAGTGTATTCATAGGAACAAAATCCTCTGATTATGGGTTAGCTGTGATTTATATTAGTTTATGTTAATTTCTAAAATCTGAAACAAGTCTAAAACTTGAGACCAGCTGTTTAATTGGTGTTGCTGGGATTTGTTTATATGTAGGTGGTATTCTGGATAAGAGAAATACAAATTATTTTACCCTTAATAGATTAGAAGCTGAAACCATGCGCTTTATAAATGTCTTTTGAGCTGTGGCCAGCTAGAAATTAGATTGTCAATCTGGAAGTGTCTTTTTCCAATCTGAATTTCAGATAGTTTCTGCTGGAGGGACATACAGATAATTGTGAATTGCCATATTCCATAGTCACTGCAATCATCTAAGGTTTTGGGATGAATGATGACAGCCTATAGAAAATGACCAAGGGCCTTATGCCTTTTTGGAGAAAAGGAATTTTGTTAGCTTTTGGGGAGTTAACTTTTCATTTTTCCTGTTATTTTAAACACCTTTCTTAAATTACAACTTAAGACATAGGCATACATACATTATCAAAAAATAAACCATATTAACATTTATTTTCATTTACATACATCATACATTATATATCTGTTTTCTTTCTTTCTAACAACTATCATTCAGCCCAAAACTACATAAATTGCTTAATTTTTGCAGTCTTTTAACCCTCACTCCTCCTCCTATTTTCCTGTTATTTTTGAGGTATTATGAAACAAGGATTCTGAACCATCGTGTAATTTGTTGAGAACCATCTTGTAAGAGTCCAAAACAGGACTTTCAGATCAGACATGGATTTTGCGTTCTAACTTGCTTTTGCTCAGTTCTGCAACACTTATTTTATTTTATTTATGGATTTTGTTTTGTTTCAAATGTATAAAACTGTCCTGAGTTACCTTCACATTCTGAGTAAACACCTGAATCCTGAACCATGCATGGAACCTCAGAGACACTCTTGAAGCAATTGTCACACAAGTTTTCTACTGAATCATAGTCATACTTGGTTATATAGCTACCAAGTTTAGGTATAGTTTGAGATTATTTTTTGTGCTTCAATGTGGTACACCTTTTTGATGTCTGATATTTACTCCACAATGTCAGTTTTGCAGACCTGATTGTTCAATGGCTAAGGTGGTAGGGTTGCTGAGGTATGAACATATCTGACATACCACTCAAGGAATCTGCAGTCCCTCTCTAAGGGTAACATAACAAATGGCAGTATTTATTTTATCTGTTTGTTTGTTTGTGTCTTTTGGCTTTTCCCGGTTAGGGGTCACCACAGGGGAACTCCGGTCCGCTAATGATTGGCAGTAGAGTTTTACGTGCTGGCTTGCCAGGCCTAACGCACAACCTTCAACGAAGTAACGCCCATTCACGCATGTCGCCACACAGAAGATGCTCTAACTGAGAATCGAACGGGCAACGTCTAACTGTGAGGCGACAACGTTACCGCAGCAGCACCACCGCAGTAGTACTTATTTTATCTATATCTTCCCCAATTCCACTACACCAGGATCTATTTTATAATTTCAGTACACATTTTGACTGGCAAAAAGAGCTTTTTACAATCTGTTCTGTCTTCTAGATGCACTAGGTTGTGTACCTGGTCTACTGGAATTGTCTGCCAAAATATCCTTCAGCTGGGACAAAAGATGATGAATGGTATAGAGTGTGGCATGGTGACTGCACCTGGATTGCAACCAGGAAATGTATCTGCTGCACATATAATCACTGGGGCAGTACATCCCAGTGCACAGCTTACTGAAAGGAAATACAAAACACTGCCTACCACAGAAGGAGGCATGCCTCCTAGGCAACTAACTGGGAGCAACCCATCTTAAGCTGAATATTAGGAGTGTTGGCAGTGAAGTGAGTTCAATTCCAGATTCCTGTGGTGTGGGTTAGAGGAGCTTCATGTAAGATAACTGTGTTAAGAAATGAATATACATATATATATATATATATATATATATATATATATATATATATATATATATATGGGTCTGCCTTACAAAATCGAATCCCCAGAATGTCAAATCATATTTCATTGAGAAGAATGCGTGTGTGTGTGTGTGTGTGTGTGTGTGTGTGTGTGTGTGTGTGTGTGTGTGTACGTGTGCGTGCATGAGTGTAATTCAAGGCTGAATACTTATTCAGTAGAAAATTTTGTGTGGATATAAAAAAGCAATAATGTATAAATGAGTGAATGCTCATTTGTGTGAATTTAATATGGAAGAATTACCATTTGACATAGTGTAGGTAAGTAGTTGAGTGGAGGAAAATGAACATTTGACTGAAAAGGATGTGGTTGTAAAAATGTGCCAGATTAAAAGTGATAGGAAGATTAGGAAATTTGGAGAGTAGTTCGTTAATAAAAACTGAAAACAACAGTGATGCGAGTATAGGGCAATAGGGCACTAGGGCACTCCTTTGGTAGGGGGTGCCGGAGGTAATACATGACATTATACAATTAAATTATCATTCTGTAAATATCATGATACAAAATCAGAACTTGGTTGAAGCAGTTGCAAACCCCCAACACACACACACACACACACACACACACACACACACACACACACACACACACACACACGCACACACACACACGTGTGCGTGTGTGTGTGTGTGTGTGTGCATGTGTGTGTGTGTGAGGGGGTCTACTTCTAAATTTCAAAGTTTCAAAACTTTGAATTTCTTATGGTCGAGACCATAAGGTCAAAGTTTTGAAACTCCAAACAGTTTAAATGGAGATCGCCGTACAGTGCGGAATGGTATATTTACCATTTTCCTCGCTGTAGTGCGATCTCGGAGTTGGTGTATTTAATTAGTAGAGGGGAGCAGGGGGGCTTGCCCTCTGCAAAAACATAAACATTTTTTTTGTTTTTATTTTATTCATTTACATTTTGAAGTTTCAAAACTTCAATCTTATGGTCTCGACCAAAAGAAATTCAAAGTTTTGAAACTTCAAAATTTAGAAGTAGACCCATATGTATACAGATATATATATATATATATATATATATATATATATATATATATATATACACACACACACACACACACACACACACACACACACACACACACACACACACACACACACACACATATATGTGTGTATATATATATATATATATATATATATATATATATATATATATATATATATATATATATATATATGTGTGCGTGTGTGTGTGTTGAAACACAAGTGCCCAGTAGGAAGGTAGCTGGATTAAAGAAGCTGAACCACGACAGGTAGGTATTGGGAATAGTGTATTACCATACATTCCGATGGTTTTACCATATACAAGGGATGTGAAAAGGTTTGAAACCATCATACGACAAAATTGGCATATGTTGTTAGTAGATGAGGATACTACCAACATAGTGGGTGGACAACCACATTTTGCATTTAGAAATAAGAAAAATCTGAAACAGCAGCTTTGCTATCCAAGGACACCTGCTCTGAGGGATAGCACAGAGAATGGTACCCATAGATGTGGAAAATGTACACAGTGCATTTATATAGATGAATCAAGGTTTTTTAAGCACCCTTAAACAGGGCGTCTATGGGATCTACGGAATTCTGCTGATTGCAATACTAAGAATGTAGTGTATGTAGCTCACTGTACAACGTTTCCATTTCTATGCTGGCAAAACTAACCGTCACCTTAGGGAACGGATAAGGGATCACCTTTACTGCACTAGAAAAGGGCAACTGTATACTGCTTT
>NC_056745.1:1547484103-1547491603 GCF_019279795.1 Protopterus annectens | reverse complement strand
TCCTAACAGTTAACACAAGAGTCATTGAAGACTGGTCCTACAGGCTTTGGCACAGAAGCCAGTATGAAGTCTTGTCCGTAGTCTTGGTAGCCAACAAAGCTGGGGTGCTAAAGCCAGGAAATTCAGCAGCTATTGGTGTGGCCAGAAAGACAACATTTTCTCCTTTTGAAGAAGTTGTCAACATTCCTGATTTAACACTCAGCCACTCCTTTGTAAAGGTGTTGATCAAGATCTTGGTTATCTGAACCTTTCCGTATTAAGGCGGATGTTCTACACGATCCCTGTCCAGGCTGTCTTCCCTTTTGCAAGAGTGTTAATAAATTTTTATGGGCATGAATAAGTTGTTTTGAGCCTGCAGGATGCACACTTGCATGCCAACAGCTGAAAGGGTTATTACTACAGCAAGCTTAAAAGTACAACTGTGCACAGTACTGTTTGGTTATGTAGCACTTCTCCTTTTCCATTACTAGAAGAGTTGATATTGTATAATTGTACCCCAAAATGGCTTAATGGGGCTGCTGTGTTGACATTTTTATTGTCCTTTCTCGTAGTGTATTTTGACCCATAGCTAACTTTGGATCCTCAGTGCCATGATTTCACGTTTCCAGTGATTCTTGATTTATGTTCACTGTAAGCTGCTCAAAATAGTTTTTATGGTACAAGCTTTTCTTGTAAGTTAAGTAGACATATTACATGACTGTCTTCAGATTGTAAATGCTAGTAATGTCTGTCTCTGTTTTCTCTCAAAGAATTGCTAATAGGTAATGTTTAATTGCCCTGTAGTAGTTGTCACAGGCCTGGTGGATTTTTTCTAGTATCCAGTCTAGAATAATTACTTCAGTGTCGTGTGCAGGCCAGATGACTCTCCTATATGTGGGAGTTCAGGCAGACTGTTGCCTGCTGTGCATTATAGGGAAACATGTTTTGCTGTCTATAATTGTTATAGAATAACCTCTTGAATAATGTAAAGGTGATGAGGAGGGTAGAGTCTCCTAAGAACACACAGCATGTGTTTTCTGTACATAGATCAGTTGTAGTCCAAACAGGAGTTTGAGTTTTGGTTATTATTCCTAAATCTGTTCTTTTTCTAACATGGCTGCCAGCATTAGAGGTTGGTCTTGGGTGGCTTTTGCCAGGCATGCCCTCCAATGGACACACAATTTGGGTACCAGCATCAAATTCTTCAAGTTGAACAGGTTCAGGTTTTCAACATTCTGAGACTGTTGCCCTCTTAAAACAAAAAACACGGACGGTGGCAAATATGCTGAGACACAAATAGAATTTATTTATTTTAAGCGCTTTTTGTCAGCTCCAACAGCTGACTTCTTCAGAAACACTCTCAATCAGTACAAGCACATTATATATGCATAAAAAACAATTACTTAACACTAATGACATTCATTAAGTTAAAGGGACAAAACAGATTTCCCAATATCAAATAGCAAACTAAAATTAAATTATGATAAAATAGAATTGAATGAGACACCCGGATATAAAAACATTAGGGGGGAATTGCCACCTACTTTATAAAAACATATTTATACATAAGAGGTTAGAAATACATATAGCAACTGAGTCTGTACTTTTTACTTGGTATTACTGATATTCACTCTGTATTGGTTCATCTCTTGAGGCTATTTAGTTTTAACACACTACTGATCAAACAAGAATCATTCAGCCCTGGGGAGCTGTAAACATTCAATCTCACCTGCCAGGCTAACTCGAGTTCCTCAAGTTTGAGAGGTCTTGGATCCCCCCGATATCAACTTTGACCTGGTCTATGACTGTAAATTTGAAAGCATGATTCTTGTGACAGAATATGTGTTTTGCTAGTGCATTTTCAAGTTTACCCTTCTTTATAGCATAAAGATGTTCGTACATCCTATCCCGTAATCTTCTCTCAGTTTTTCCTATGTAGTACGCTACACAAGATGTGCACCTTGCTAAGTATGTAATGAAAGTAGAATTACAATTGAATCTACCTTTCAGTCTATAAGTTGTACCATTGACCTGGAAGGAACTTGTTTCCCTCTTGGTAATGGACATTTCCGTACCACCTTATGCCTAACATGAGAATCCTGCTTAATTGGTCTCAGACCAAGATTCCCTTTTTTTTCAGCTCCAGTGTTTTTACAGAGATCTATGTTTGAAGCTTATGGTATTGCACCCTCCTTGCATTTCTTTGCTTGGACAGTGGCAGCACCACAGGGGTCTGTTTTTAGATTGGCAATAGCAGGTCGGTCTCCTTAGACTTTTGTTAACTCATCATTTGGAAAGGATAGCGTTCTGTTTTGGTTTCCAGATGGCAGCCATTCTAACAGATCCATTTCATCAGTCAAGTGGTGTGGTCCATGAACCTTAATTGAGTTATGTTCTTCTGGAAATGTGCTTTGAGTCACTCTAACAGGTCATAATACACTGTACACTGTATGATATAATTGCTTTGTCAAATAATCTAAGTTATTTTCATTCATGTTGCACCTTTCACCCCGGGTCTTCATGGTCCAGTGCTCACTTGTAATTATTTGAATTATGAACTTTGTAAACTCTATATGATGTGCCTTTGTAAGTTGTTAATCAATATTGTATTGTTAATTTTTTTATTTCAAACTTATCTCCCCAGGCCTCAGCTGAAAATGAGTTATTAGCTCAGTTGGACCTCCCCGATAAACAAATGTTAAATAAGTAATAGACTGATCTGTTGGATTACCTCTGATTCTTGTCATTAGTGATGGTGTCATTCACTTAAGCTGCCCAGCAGATCTGTTGTGGGTTGCACCAGTTTCTTTTTCATACTCACCAATGCTACGTATAAATTATTTTCATTTTCCCACAGGGTCATGGCAGGGGTGCGTTTGCACACCCATAGCCAGTTGGAATGACTTGTGCTTCTCCTGGGTCACCATTAATTTTACATCTCGACCTGATTATGTATGTCAGTGGTTGGTGTTTTCTAAGACTGTGTTTTGGCTCTGCCATATCTTGTTTCTTCCCTACTATGCAGTTCATTTTGGATTTCTGGTCAACTTCTTTGCAGCAAGCAACTCCTGCGCCTTTTTTTCCCTCAAACACCTTTATTGAATTATCACTTGTGACATAGACAGATTTACATCTGTGTAAAGGTAATCAAACTATATTAACATCTTGAGCACCTTTCCACACTTAAAAGTACCTGGGCTTACAGCCTGCCTCTTGCATGTCTTGTAGGGAGATGGGGCCTCTGATCTTTTTGACAAAATAGTGCATAACCATACCCAGGCAGCAAGAATCCAATCAGTGTAGCCTGGCACATGTACACATTCTTTCACTGGTTATGTGAAAGAGGTTGGCTGCCTCAAGTATGATTCAGTTGCCTTCAGATAGCTTCATTGTTCTGTTCAGGGCTTAGTCACCCCACTGTGCAGTTTACCTTTCAGACATCTTACGTTTTTAGAGTTGTATGTGCTGTAGCATAGATTCTCCAGGGTGTCTCTTCAGTCAAGACTCTGTTCATGCTCCTGTTCCCCCAGTGGGGCCAAAAATTTGTCAGGAAGAGCAGACATTTCCTTTGGCCACTAAGGGCTGTATGTGTGGCTATTATTTCAGTCTGGTTTCTCTCAGAACTTGTATTTTGATATATGGTTAAAGAACTTCAACATATGAACATAAATAGTAGCTGCCACAAAGTGTGCCTTAAACATTTTTGTGGGAGGGTGGGCATGCCTTCTGCATCCCTAAATATTCAGAGATCATGAAACCTAGAGTTAAGGAGAGATTTCCTGTTATCTTGCCAAGTACAATAGAGATTTTTTGAAGAATGACGAGTCCAGTAAAAAGACTTCTTTCGTATGTTCAGAGCAGGATTCACTGTTTAGCAGGTGTTGTATGTGCTCTGTAGCATTGTTTAACTATCCACTGGGTTGGGATGTTTTGCATATAATTTTTTTATTATTTCCAAGGTGAGTTTCTTTCTAGCTTAAATTTCAGCCACACTTTTCCTTCTAGCTTAATTGATTACACTTTTTATGTGATGGGATTTTTACAGGTAATTCTACTACACGTGACAGTGGCCTTTTGCAAAGATTAGCTGTTTGGCCCCCGTTTCCTGGGAGCAGAGGGCAGGTCTAAGTAGTTCCCTACATATTTGGGTCCCTTTTTGTCAGGCACTGCAGATTGCACATGCCTGTGAGAGGCTAAATCAGCTAAAGCATTGTTAATCCTCGCTGCAGTTTTCAGGAACATATTGAAACTGCAGCATGCTCTGTGTGTCAAACGTTTGATAAAAAGTATATGCAGTCTCTACATTCACCACAATAAACAGGACATGCTGGTGGGATAGATTCCTGTCCCAGAGACTTCCCATACTGTGAAACAAGCTACCCATCTATGTCAAGCAAAGTTCCTCATTAGCACTTTTCAAGAAAAATCTTGATTAGTGAATGGGAAATAGGAAATACACCTCAGGAATCACTTCTGTGGCTCTGCTTGACAGGGGCACAGGAAAATAACTTTCTTGGGTGGTGTAAGCCAGGGAACCTTGTTGGCTAGGGTTACTTAGGACCTTGGGTCGATAGCCTAGTAGTACCTACTTATGAACCTATATGCAAACATACAAAGCTTCTATTATATCTGGTGGTTTTGCAACACAAGCTACGGTATCCCCTGCCTGAAGACAAATGCGAAAACAGACCATATGCAGTGTGAGTCCAGTCTTTGACTATATTTATGGCTCTGCTGAGGCACCGAGCATAATACAAGTCCTGGATAG
Organism: Protopterus annectens; assembly: GCF_019279795.1. Taxonomy (NCBI): domain Eukaryota; kingdom Metazoa; phylum Chordata; order Ceratodontiformes; family Protopteridae; genus Protopterus; species Protopterus annectens. The sequence continues at coordinate 1,547,486,856 of NC_056745.1, read as the reverse complement.
ATGGGAGTGTGGACCTGATAATTCTCTCTGCCACCTTCACCTCCTTCTTTAGAGATTTGCGATCTGAAACCGTGCAGTTTCCATACCACACAGAGATTACTAGTCAGGATGCTTTCAATGGTACCCATTTAGAAGGTTCTGAGAACTGTAGGTGGTAGTCTTGCCCTCCTCAACCTTCTTAGAAAGTGTAGATGCTGAAACCACAAATAAGCACTTTCTTCCTATCTCTGTAGCCTGCTTGGTGGAAATGAGCATCCTGAGTCAATGCTGCAGTTGTTTCACGTTTATTGACAACCACCTAATTCTTATATAGTCGGATACACTGTGTGTGAGCTGTAATTACACATTATCACTGGTAACAAGGCTCTCACATACAGTCACTACAATTACCAAACAAGTTGTCAGAAATTCACAACACCACATTCTACCTGCCACTCACACTAAAGACCAAGCATAGGCTCACATATGCTGAGGCTCTAAAAAGTAATGTACTCAAAACTCAAAGGCATCCTTGATGCAGCTATAACAATAAGGATCCTCAGCAACCTCACAAATATTCTGCCAAAGCAACATCTACCACAACAAAATAGCTTCAAATCAGTGTCTCAACTCATAAGGTCATAAGGCAAACTTCAGCACAAACAAATACTTTATGGTGATCCCATCATGAGACACATACAGATGTTCTACTAAGATGAACAAGAAGAGGGTCACAGTCAGCTGCCTATCAGGAATCAGGATCTGCAAGATCACACATGCACACCAGCACTTATGTCAATGAGCTACAAGTACCAGTACAACTCTGCTATTGTACATGTAGGTGTAAATGACCTGAAACGTACCTCTCTGGATTATATGAAGAGAGACATGATGGAGCTCTTGGACTATGTGTCCCAGGCTGGTAAGAGTCTAGCATTGATCAGCATTCTACCTTCTCTGAGGATAAAGTCACAATGTGAACAGAAGATAATTGACTTTAACAATTGGCTTAGTTTTTGGTGTTGCTTGAATGGAGTGCAATATTTGTCAGGACATTGTTGACAGACCACTCTGTTTCACCAGGGATGGTTTGCACCTGTCCCCTTTAGGCTTTTGAATATTGGTTAAACCTTTGTCCACCCCCATGGTGCCTTTTTTAGGTAATGCCAATCTATAAACATTCTAATATAGAAAAACCAACCCCAGATTAATTAAAGGTGTTACTGCTCAGTGCAAGGAATCTAAACAAAAAAATTCAGTTTCTGCAAGATCTCCTCACCGTCAAGAATGTATATGTCTGTGTATTTATGAAGACTTGATTTAAAGCCTAAGCAAGCACACTGGCAGTGCAGGGCTATAATGCCTTCCACACATTTATACCAGCTACTGCAGAAGAAAGGATAAAAGATGGAGGTATCTAAATATTTATCAAAAACAGTCACACCTCAAGACTGGTCAAGCAGCATAACATACTTGAGCTTTTCCATGTTCAGCTTACCATAAGCAAGCTCTCATATCCTGTCATTGCAAGCTATAGATCTCATTCAATGATTCAGGACACACACATACCACAAACCTAAATGAACTACAGTTATTCTTCTTTTCATCCAACACCATACTCTTGGATGCCTTCAACTACCCCACTATAAACTGTGAAACATGCACACCTTCCAGTATGCTGGCCCTGACATTCCTGGACTTTGTCAATACAAATACACAGGACCAGCTAGATTGTATGTCCAGTGGGCTCCAACATCCTCGACCTGATTCTCATAAACATGGGGAAACTTTGCACTTACCAATGTGCAATGTCCTCACTTGTCAGATTGGACAATAAAGCTGTATCTTTGGAAATTAAACTAAAACCCATGACCCCATTTAACACTTGAACATTTAGGAATTATTCTAAAAGTAAACCTCCTACTACTGAGTGATACCCTGACAAAATTTCAAGCCTCCACAAACTGCATGAACTGTCCATGCAGAATTAACAGAAACCCTATACCATCATGTAAAAAGCTGCACCGAGAAAGGCTGTACCCAATTAAAATAAGCACAGGACTAGCTCAAACAGCAAGAGACCCTGGTAGAATCCCAACAGCAACAAGTTGTATAACATAAAGAAGAAAACCATGTGCAAAACTAGGAAGTGAAATGCTCAGTAAAGCAAGAAAAACCTCATCTAACTAAACAAGTAATTCAGCAGTCTTATCTAGTCCACCAAAGCTGAATTTGAATTAAATATAGCTTCACAGGCCAAGGCCAACTGCAGGACCTTCTTCAGCTATGTCCAGAGCCTCTAAGATAATACACAACAGTGTTCTGAACTAATTATAGATGGGACTGCCTATAGGGAGCCAGGTGATATAGCAAACATACTGGCTGATAAATTTAGCTCCAATTTTACACCGCTTTACCCCCATCATCAATCAAAAGATAACCCAAACCATAACCCTCCCCATGGCTATCACCATGTGCTCTCCAGGGCAAAAAAATACTTCATCTATGGGTCCAAATATTATGCTGTAATGCTTCCTGACTAGCATAAAGTATGACCTATCAAGCCATCTGAAATCACTGTTCAACCTTAGTGTCCTGACTGGCTTCATGCCTAGCGAATGGAAGACTACAACAGTTATCCCTCGGCACAAGGGAGGGCCAACTACTGCCTCCGGTGACTATGGACCAATAGGTCTGACTAGTCTCATATATAAAGCCATAGACAGAATTATCATGGGTATTACAAATACAGACATAGGAAAGCTTCAAACACT
>NC_056745.1:1547474103-1547479103 GCF_019279795.1 Protopterus annectens | reverse complement strand
TTTACACTTGTTTCAATTTTAATATAGGAAAAATTACTTAAAAACATAATCTTTAAAACAGATTAAGGGAATTAGAAGTTAATTAAAGGAAACTAGAAGTTATATCCTTTTTATTCACTAATGTTAGTTTCTTAAATGAAATCATATTCCTTTTCTAATATATCTATATCCTTTTTATTCAGTAATGTTAGTTTCTTAAATGAAATCATATTCTTTTTCTAATATATCTATATAATTTTTTATTCACTAATGTTAGTTTCTTAAATGAAATCATATTCCTTTTCTAATATATTCACTATGTAGTGCTGTTTCTGTAACAGAAATCAACTGGTTCAATATAAAACAATGGTACAAAAACCTTTTAATTAATGATTTATCCCTAACCCCAAAATGTAATGTCATCAGACTTTGCATCTTGGTAGAACTACTCTTAGTTTCCTCTTTGAGGAGAGACGGCTTGTGTGACATCCCCACTCTGTGCCAGTAATCAAGGAGCCTGAATCCTCACCACTGACACTGGAGAGGGACATTCACTTGGAATACAAATGGATATACTCAGTATTTTCAGATGTAGACTCTCTGTATTAAGCACAATTTCCCTTAAGAGTACACAGGGAACACACTCAGCCTTGGTCTGGATTTCTCTATATATGTCTCTCCCCAGGTCCCCAGTAACACTCCCCACTGGCATTGTGAAACCATTTCTTTGCGTCCCTGCCCCAAGTAGCTCTGACACACACAGTCCTTGAGATTTAATTTTCACACACACACACACACACACACACACACACACACACACACACACACACACACACACACACACACACACACACACACACAGAAAGGCTGGCACAGATTACCCGCTCTACCAACTTTGCTCAGACTATAAGGTGGATTCACTGCCACCAGTCAGTCACTATAAGGCTCTTAAAAGGGTATCCAATTATACTGAGTGAAGTTAATATCAATACAAATGGTAATATTGACCAAAGAGCAAGGCTTTTTGGAGTGGCCAGAGTTATCACCAAATAAATAAGTGTAAATACTCTCAAAACTTAAATGTTTACTGAAAAGGACCTACCACAATGAAAAGTTTAAATATATTTAATAATAAATAATAAAAGAACAAGAAAATACTAAATATCTATTTACAGTAAACACCAGAGTTTCATTCACAGGGAAAATTAAAAATAATGCAGAGGGAAAGTTTCACACAGTTATAGAAAAAACAGTCCCCGGGATTCAGCAAACTTCCATGCAGGAATAGCTTATTCCTTCAATGAAGGTATGCCCATCCACGCATGCCTCCACACAGAAGATGCTCTAGCTGAGAATCGAACAGGACAATGTCTTACTGTGAGGCGACAACGCTACTGCAGCACCACCACCGCAGTACCATAATTGCCTGGCAATAAAGTTCTAAATCCTGGACTGGTTGTGTTTACTTTGGTATTGTATGGCATTTAGTGTTGCATTCTCTGAATAGTAATGTTGTGTTAACCACTGTTACCCACACTGTGCTACATAATAAATATGTCTAGGAATGCTGTATAAGACTGTTGTAAGTACAAGGTAGACTGTACAACCAAGAGAGACTTAGACATAAAACTCTGAAGAAACAGACAGCAGTTTCTAAATAACTCACTGTGATCAAACACAAATTGTTGTATTTTTAGCACACACAGCCATGGTTCGAATCCTGGGAGTGGTACTAAGCTGTATGCATATCATACCTCTCAACTGTACAGATTTTTGCAGATTGTCCAGATAATTGGCTCATATGTTTGGTCTGTTCCTCTTTCTCCATGGCAAATCACTGGGATGATCTCAGAATTGTAGTCACTAACTAATGGCATACATTTGAGTTTCAGAATTCTAATCCGTCAGAAAATGTATATTAAAACAAATCCTGTTACTCTAGTAACTGTCTAAATGTTTATAAGAGCAATATTCAAAATATTTCCCTATTTAACCCCCCCATGTTGTCAAGCTTTGTCCAGAGTTTGTGCATTAAGCGATTGAGAGGTATGTGCATATTTTAACTAGGAATCTGGGAATATGTGTAGAAACAGTCAGGTAGTGTTAACAAACATTCCCCCTACAGGTCTTTCAGATAAGAAAACTGTAACTGCCTGGCAATAAAGTTTTAAATCCTGGACTGGTTGTGTTTACTCTGATATTGTATGATGCAATATGTAGCATTCTAAATAGCTCACTCTGATGAAACAGAAATTGTTGTATCTTTAGCAGAAACAGCCATGGTTCGAATCCTGGGAGTGGTAATAAGCTGTATGCATAATTATACCTCTGAGCTGTACAGATTTTCCATGAATGTCCAGATATTTGGTTCATATTTTTGGGCTGGTCCTCTGTTTTCCTGGCAAATCATTGAGATGATCTCAAGACTGTAGTCACCAAATAATGACATACATTTGAGTGTCAGACTTCAAATCCCTCAGAAAATATATATTAAAACAAATCCTGTCACTCTAGCAACTGTCTAAATGTTTATAAGAGTAGTATTCAAAATATGTCCCTACTGCGGTGGTGGTGCTGCGGTAGCGTTGTCGCCTCACAGTTAGACGTTGCCCGTTCGATTCTCAATTAGAGTGTCTTCTGTGTGACGACATGCATGAATGGGCGTTCCTTCGTTGAAGGTTGTGCATTAGGCCCGGCAAGCCAGCACGTAAAAATCCACTGCCAATCATTAGCAGACTGGAGTTCCGCTGTGGCGACCCCTAACCGGGAAAAGCCGAAAGATACAACAACAACATTCAAAATATGTCCCTATTTGTACCCCCATGTTGTCAAGCTTTGTACAGAGTTTGTGCATAAAGAGATTGAGAGGTATGTACCTAATGTTAACTAGGAATCTAGGGATAGGTAGTGTTAACAAACATTCCCTCCACAGGTCTACCAGGTAAGAGAAGTAGAATTTAGTTATAAAACAGTTGAAGTATACACTTGTGCAAAAATATACCACTGCCCAAACCAAGGCCATAGGGTATTGTAATAATACATGTAGAGTAATGATTAAAACAATGATCATTAAAGTTGTGAGTACTGCAAGGATATGCAAGTTGTTAATTGACATCCCCCCACACCATATCTGCAGCAATAATCTAAACACACAAATCAATGGGTATGTTTACACCAAACCTACTGCTGGGACATATGTCCTATTGTTCAACAAATATTGAAATGTGTTTCTATTAATGTTCCATGTTGAAATACTATCATTGGTGGCCTGTTGCTATCAATGTAACCTGCATGCTGTTGTAACGGCCACTGTGGTTCCATATATGCATGTGTTCTGTTTGCTATGCAACGGTTCTAAATCTGTTGTTTTGTGTTAATGGGAATATCTATGCATGCTGTTATAACTAATCCTGGAATGTGTTGACTATTACTAACCCACGTATGTTCTAAAACTGTAACACCATAGCACATTTGGGAAGGCCGGTCCCTATGGACACACCTCTCCCACCTTATCTGGCCGTGGCACACCCCGGGACCTCCTCATCCACTGGTCCTGCACAACCATCGGGTGGAACCACCTCAGGGGATAGGGCTTGTCCCCCCCCCCAGGAGTGGGCACGGACAGGATCCTGTCACCCGAAGCCAGGTCTGGGGTTTGGTGCACAGCGAGCTCCGAAAGGAGTTTGGAGATCTGCTATGCCAGCTTGGGGGCTATGTGGCACAATTAAAGGGTCATCCTGCCCCTCCTGCTCAGACACCAGGACAGCCATCTTCAGGGCCATGAAGGTGCAGTGGTAATTGCCCATGGGTGGGGACCTCAGCCCTACTGTTTCCATTTGGGGGCTCATGGGCTTCCGATTTCCAAACACCCCTCCCCATCCAAGGTGTTTATCCCCCACATGTCATATACAGCCCCTGTATGCTGTCTTGTCTGTATTTCTACTCAACCTACCTCCCCAGATATACCTATTATCCTTCCCCAACATCCCATTCTCACCTTAAAAAAGAAAAGGCAATCTATTCCCCCCTAAAAAATGTCACCCCATACATAGCTGTCCATTTCGCACATGTGTCCACTGGACACATTACTGTTGTCCTCACCCCTCACTCAGGAGTTTGAGTGTCCAAATATACCTCCAAATGCAGTATATATGCACAGCTGTTGCTGTAGAAGAAATAGACAGCAATAGACCTTCCCTACACCCGTCCTGCACATCCCTAGCTACTTTCCCTATTGTCTTTCCCTCTTTGTGACACCTTTTTCACCACTTTCCTATCACCTCTCTTTTCCTTTCTTTTAAAGAAATTAGCATGGGCGTAAGCAGGAGTAAGCTCTTTTAAGAAGTAGTAAGTGGGATTAAGCCTGTTTGCATGGCACTAAGCAATGCCGACACAGATTAAGTACTTTTCAGGCTAACTGTCTGTAAGCATATTTAACCGGAAGTTAGCATTGCTTACCGCCATGCAAACCCGATTATAACTGCTTAAAAGTGCCTTAATCACTCTGTATCCAAGAGCCATTGTTCTGCCCAGCAACAAAACAATCAACCCTGCCCAGTATTAAACCCAGGACCTTATAGACTATAGCCAGAGCAATGTACCACTACTCCATCAGAGCTATACTACTGATTGTTTTTTTTTTTTTTTTTTTTTTTTTTTTTAATATATCATTCAATACAGGTATAGAATACTATGGACCAAACACTGTGGAACCAGCATGTTTATAATATATAAATATACAAATATAAATGTGTATGGTAATAGATGCATATGAAAAGTGTATACATCAGATATATGTAGCTGTACATACGAAATTACACATATAGAATATGTACATATATATCATAAAATAATATAATGTGCAGCTATCAAACAAGAAATATACTGATATATCAACAGGCATATATAAAAAATGTATATATTTATTTATTTAACATTTGTTAACCGGGAAAGTCCGACTTGGAACAATGCCAATTTTCAGTGGAGGCCTGGGGAGAAATGCTCTAGATGCATGTCTTTGT